>NC_138770.1:370752005-370957005 GCF_965119305.1 Pelophylax lessonae
TTGAGGGGTGGGAAACGCAACCGTCAAATAAAAGAACCGTATCTGAACCAGAAAGGTAACCCACTTCAACAGGAGCGAACAAACCCAGGAAGGGAAAAAACCCCCAAAGTACTGCCGCACTCAGAACTGCGCGGCCAAAGGAGGCATCAGCCGATGCCTAAACATCAAGTTTGTAAATTTTGTAAAGGTGTGCACGGACGACCAGGTCGCCGCTTTGCACACCCGGGACACCGACGCCTGATGGCGAAAGGCCAAAGACGCACCCACCGCTTAGAAGAGTGCGCCGTGACAGGGAAGGGCGGAACCCGTCCCCCAAGCGAATAAGCTTGTACAACCGTCCATCTGAACCATTCAAAAAATGGTTGCCGCAGACGCAGCCATACCCTTCCGAGGTCCCTCAGGAAGGAGAAAAAGAGAATCCGACTTTCTGAAGGATTCGGTAGACGACAGGGAAACCCTGATCGCCCTGACAACATCCAATGAGTGCAAGGCAAACTCCTTAGGATGCTTAGGATTTGCACACAGCGAAGGCAAAATAATGTCCTCATGGAGAAGGATTTCCGACACCACCTCCCGAAGGTAGAAGTGATAAGGTGGCAAGAACACCTTAACGCTATGAACCACCAGGTAGGGGGAGCGGCAAGACAGGGCTGCCAACTCCGACACTCTGCGAGCAGATGTGATCGCCACCAGAAAGGCGACTTTCGGTGACAGCGCAGGCAGAGGAATATCCCTGATGTTCTCAAAGGGAGGACGTTGCAAAACGGACAGAACTAAATACAAGTCCCCAAGGGGGTAAGAGCGCCCTCCGAGGGGGCCAGATGACGAACCCCTTGAATAAAGGTACGGGATCAATGGATTTTGACGCCAAGGAGCCCTGGAAAAAATGGCCAGCGCAGATAACTGATCCTAAATAGTGGTCAGCGCAAGACGTCGGTCCACACCGGATTGCAGGAAGGCTAACAACCTTGCCACCGAAAAAGCAGCGAGGATGGAAACGCTGCGATTGGCACCAGGCGAAGTAAGCCTTCCAGGTACGATCATAAATCTTACCGGACTAGGCCTTCCTAGCTCTAAGCAAGGTAGGAATGACTGCCGACGAGAGAGACCCCGATCTCTCAAGACCTGGCTTTTAACAGCCACGCCGCCAAGGCCAGCGACTGTAAAGCAGGATGGAAGACCAGCCCCTGAGACAACAGATCGTCTCTTAAGGGAAGCCACCAGGGAGGCTCGACGACCATTTGCATGATGTCCGCGTACCAAGACCGGCGCGGCCAGTCAGGGCCCCCAGGACCACCAACCTCGGTTACTGAGACCAATCTGCAGAGGAACCGTGACAACAACTGGATCGGGGGGGGGGGGGCATACAGTGGGTACGGAAAGTATTCAGACCCCCTTAAATTTTTCACTCTTTGTTATATTGCAGCCATTTGCTAAAATCATTTAAGTTCATTCTCCTTCCTCATGAATGTACACATAGCACCCCATACTGACAGAAAAACACAGAATTGTTGACATTGTTGCAGATTTATTAAAAAAAGAAAAACTGAAATATATCACATGGTCCTAAGTATTCAGACCCTTTGTTTGACACTCATATATTTGACTCAGGTGCTTTCCATTTCTTCTGATCATCCTTGAGATGGTTCTACACCTTCATTTGAGTCCAGCTGTGTTTGATTATACTGATTGGACTTGATTAGGAAAGCCACACACCTGTCTATATAAGACCTTCCAGATCACAATGCATGTCAGAGCAAATGAGAATCATGAGGTCAAAGGAACTGCCTGAAGAGCTCAGAGACAGAATTGTGGCAAGGCACAGATCTGGCTAAGGTTACAAAAAGATTTCTGCTGCACTTAAGGTTCCTAAGAGCACCTTAATCCATAATCCTCAAATGGAAGACGTTTGGGACGACCAGAACCCTTCCTAGAGCTGGCCGTCCGGCCAAACTGAGCTATCGGGGGAGAAGAGCCTTGGTGAGAGAGGTAAAGAAGAACCCAAAGATCACTGTGGCTGAGCTCCAGAGATGCAGTCAGGAGATGGGAGAAAGTTGTAGAAAGTCAACCATCACTGCAGCCCTCCACCAGTCGGGGCTTTATGGCAGAGTGGCCCGACGGAAGCCTCTCCTCAGTGTAAGACACATGAAAGCCCGCATGGAGTTTGCTAAAAAACATCTGAAGGACTCCAAGATGGTGAGAAATAAGATTCTCTGGTCTGAGGAGACCAAAATAGAACTTTTTGGCCTTAATTCTAAGCGGTATGTGTGGAGAAAACCAGGCACTGCTCATCACCTGTCCAATACAGTCCCAACAGTGAAGCATGGTAGTGGCAGCATCATGCTGTGGGGGTGTTTTTCAGCTGCAGGGACAGGACGACTGGTTGCAATCGAGGGAAAGATGAATGTGGCCAAGTACAGGGATATCCTGGACAAAAACCTTCTCCAGAGTGCTCTGGACCTCAGACTGGGCCGAAGGTTTACCTTCCAACAAGACAATGACCCTAAGCACACAGCTAAAACGAAGGAGTGGCTTCACAACAACTCCGTGACTGTTCTTGAATGGCCCTGCCAGAGCCCTGACTTAAACCCAATTGAGCATCTCTGGAGAGACCTAAAAATGGCTGTCCACCCACGTTTACCATCCAACCTGACAGAACTGGAGAGGATCTGCAAGGAGGAATGGCAGAGGATCCCCAAATCCAGGTGTGAAAGACTTGTTGCATCTTTCCCAAAAAGACTCCTGGCTGTATTAGATCAAAAGGGGGCTTCTACTAAATACTGAGCAAAGGGTCTGAATACTTAGGACCATGTGATATTTCAGTTTTTCTTTTTTAATAAATCTGCAACAATGTCAACAATTCTGTGTTTTTCTGTCAGTATGGGGTGCTATGTGTACATTCATGAGGAAGAAGAATAAACTTAAATGATTTTAGCAAATGGCTGCAATATAACAAAGAGTGAAAAATGTAAGGGGGTCTGAATACTTTCCGTACCCACTGTAAATCAGGCGATACTGATTCCAAGGCACCAACAGCGCATCCGAGGCGGCTGCAGGAGGATCGCGTGTTCTTGCCACGAACCTTCCCAACTTGTTGTGTAGAGGAGGTGCGCCATCGCGCACAGAGCATCTGAAAAACCTCAGGGTGCAGGGACCATTCGCCCTGGTCCGGGGTCTGGCGAATCAGATAGTCGGCCTGCCAGTTTTCCACACCCGGAATGTGAACTGCCGAAATCGCAGAGACCGGCATCTCGGCCCAAGACAGAATCTCGGCCACTTCCTTGGCCGCCCTGGCACTCCTGGTGCCCCCTTGGTGATTGCTGTATGCCACCGCAGCAGTGTTGTCCGTCTGTACCCGCACAGGGTGGCCCTGAAGACGATCCCACCAATGGAGCAAACAATCTGATCGCGCACAGTTCCAAGACATTTATCGGTACGGAGGATTCCTCCTCCAACCAAGCGCCCTAGGCAGAAAATTTGCCCAGAACGCCACCCCAGCCCGACAGGCTGGCGTCCGTGGTAAGCACCGTTGATAACAACGGCCGGAAGGATTTCCCTTCCATCAGAGCCGGAGACTGGAGCCAACACAGAAGGTCCGCTCTGACCCAGTGATTTAAAAATATCCTCCTTTCCAAGGACCGAGAATGCCTGTTCGACCTGGCTAGGATCTCCGCTTGCAGAGATCGCGCGTGTAAACCGTGCAAATGGTAACGTCTCGAAGGCTGACCCTATCAATCCTAGGGACCGCATGCAGGTCCTGAGTGATGAGGATTAGTTGTCCCGAGGGACCTGACCTCATTCGGCAGAGTCCAGAGTTTGTCCTCCGGCCGGAAAACTCTCTTATGGGCGGAGAGTCCCGTACCATTCCCAGGTAGGGGAGACGAACAGAAGGGGACAATTTCGACTTCTGAAGGCTGATGGCCCACGCAAACTCCTGGAGCATCTGAACCATGTTTGACAGATCGCGGAACAGAGATGGACTGGAACTCGACCTTAACAGCAGATCGTCCAGAAATCCAAGGATTGCGATCCCCTGCGCCCGCAACAGGGCAAGAACAGGAGCCAAAACTTCGGCAAACAACCTTGGAACTGAAGCGAGACCGAAAGGTAACGCCACGAACTGATAGTGCTCCTCCGCGATTGTGAATCGGAAGTAAATCTGATGACCCTCAAATATAGGGAGGTGTAGATACGCATACTTGTGGTCGATTGAAGCCAGGAATCTCCCAGGCTCAGAGAGGCCACCACCGATGGCAGGGATTCCATACGGAATTTGTGAACCCGCACAAAGCGGTTTAGAAACTTTAGGTCCAGAATCGAACGCACCTTGCCCTCCTTTCTGGGCACCGTGAACAGATTCGAGTAAAACGCCGAAACCTGTCCCAATGTGGCACCGGGACAAACACCCCCTGGGCGAGGAGATGCTGAACTGCCAGTTGGAGATCTTGGAAACGATCTGAGGAAAATTAAGATTTTAAAAAGGGAAGAATCTGTCTGCTGGGCGCAATCGAAATTCGATCTTGTACCCCGAACTAATGAGTTCCTGAACCCATCTGTCCTGAATGGCGGACGGGGCTGCCGTGCCAGAGTGGGCGGCTTTAGACTTGCCCGCCCAAGGCTTCTTCAGGCCACCAGAGGCCTAGAAGGATTTGCCCTTGTCTTGTGCCTTAAAGGCACAAAAGGACCCCTGGTAAGGATTAAAGGAAGAGCCCCGCTTACAGCGGAAAAAACGTACCCTTGGACACATGGGGCAGTAGAGAGTTTTGACCCCCTTAACCAACTCGTCCAGGGAGTCCCCAAAAAGGCGAATCCCTGCATAAGGGATGTCAGACACCGTCTTCCTGAAAGTCTGGTCAGCCGACCAGCTCTACAGCCACACAAGGCGACGGATTATCACAGCGACAGCAGAAAAACGTGAGACTAAAGGGTCCTCATCCAAGGTCGCATCACACAGGTCTAAACAGCCTGAATAATTTGGGCCACCAGCTCCAAAGTAACAGGATGGGCGGAATCAGCCACAAGCGTGCGTCTAAAGCACCTTAGTCCACTTCATCCTGAGAGACCATTACTGAGGCGAACACAGGCGCCATCAAGGAACCTTCCACCATATAGGAGTGGCGGGTAAGAGATTCTACCCACCTATCTGCCAGGTCTCTAAGCACCGGATAAGCCTCCGTGGGCATCAGAGTGGCCTTGTGTAATCTGGATACCGTGTGGTCCACCTTAGGGGCCACAGTCCATCGCGAATCCGTTGGAGATGCAAAGGGAGAGCGGTACTGAAACCGCTTACGTAACAGAAAATTGCGCTTTAACCACTTTACAACCGGAGGATTTTGCTGTCTTCCGTCCAGGCCACTTTTTGCGATTCGGCGCTGTGCGACTTCAACTGACAATTGCGCGGTCGTGCGACGCCGTACCCAAACGAAATTTACGTCCTTTTTTTCCCACAAACAGAGCTTTCTTTTGGTGGTATTTGATCACCTGTGCGATTTTTACTTTTTGCGCTATAAACAAAAAAAGAGCGTTTATTTTGAAAAAATAACAATATTTTTCACATTTTTTTATATGAAATTCCCCCCAAAAAAGATGTAAAAACCAATTTTTTTAAAAGTTTTTGGCCAATTTGTTTTATGCTACATATGTTTGGTAAAAAAAATCGCAATAAGCGTATTTTGATTGGTTTGCGCAAAAGTTATTGCGTTTACTAACAAAGGGAAAGATTTCTGTCATTTTTGGTGTTTTTTTTTTAACGCGTAATGGCGGCGATCTGCGATTTTTTTTGCGGGACTGCGACATTGCGGCGGACAGACCGGACCCCTGACTGACATTTTTGACACTTTTGGGGGTACCAGTGACATTACTGCAGTAATCAGTGCTATATATATGCACTGTTACTGTAAAAATGACACTGGCAGGGAAGGGGTTAATTTTATTGGAGAGGGAGGGGTTAATGTATGCCTGGTGCTTACTGACGTGTAGGGGGGGAGGTGACTATGTGATTCATGGACAGATCGGATGTCCAGCTATGCTGAACAGTCCGATCTGTCACTCCCTGTCACTATGGAGATCCGCCCGCTGTGTTTACACACAGCGGGCGGATCTCCAGACTCGATCCCCGACGATCGGGTAAGAGCAGCGGCGATCGCCGCTGCTCCTCCCCTGGCCCGACTCCCGCTGTGAATGAAAACAGCGGGAGCGAGCCTCCGGCGGCGCGCAAGCGCCGCCCAGAAGGGGAGGAGTCCAGTCACGTTAATACTACGTGGCTGGACGGGAACGAGCCACTCTGCCGCAGTAGTATTACTGTGAGCGGTAGTAGAGTGGTTAAATTGCGCCCTTGTTCATTCACCATTTCGTGAAACTCAGCGGGACAGGGAAATACCTGAGCCACTTTCTGGGTTTTGCGGGTCCCAAAAGGAGACCGCTTACCCGGCGGGTGGGGCTCATCCTCCAAGTGTAGCGTGTCCTTAAAAGAACTAATAAGCGCGGGCATAGCAGCGTGTTCTTTGGCCGACATCATCCTCCTCCCCCCTTGCGACTGAGAGGACTGGGACCCTTCAGGGGCACACAGCCCATGGCAACCATGCTAGCTCTGAATCAGAAGAACTGAGAAAGCATGGGCCGTTTTTTAGAGGCCCGCTCAGACATTAACAGATCCACTTTGGACGCCAAAGTCGCAATGCAGCAGTAAGGGAGCCCATCGCAGAGGATTCAGGTGTGCCTGAGCCCCCCGCCCGAGCTGGGGGGAAATTGCTGTCCTGGGACTCCATAACACACATTTAAAAATGCATGGCGCTGGCCCTTTAAATAAGTGACAGTGGCGGATTCCACCGCAATAAAGACTAGTCTATAGTGCTAAGGCACCGAACATAATACCGCCAGCAAAGGTAGTATCCCCAGAAAAAAAAAACAGCACATAAGCCCCCCAGAAGTGTTACCACGCTCCCAGCACGATCGGATCGTCAGGATGAAGGAAATGACGTCACACCGCTAGAGGACCAACAGTGGTCTAAACTAAGCAAAAATGGCTGCCAATGCAAGTAATTGGGAGGCTCCGGGAAAATGGCCGCCGAGCCCTAAGCAAAGAAACATTGCCACACTCAAGATGGCGCCCAAAGGGCGCAAATTAAACTAGAGAAAATGGCTGCTGACTGCCCATACATGAAGTCAGAACAGCCTGCCCACGTCCAAAATGGCGGCTCTGCAAACGCTGTAGTCTCCGAAGTCTGACTAACTAAACGCAGGAACAAAAAAAGTTATCAGTGCAAGAAAGCACACTTCGCATAAAATAAAATGTAAGAAAACATAAGAAAAGGCTGAGACTGTATCCCCAGCACAGGGAAACCTATCTTACTCCTAACTAGGCAAAAGACAAACTGAGTTGGGAATGCTGATAGCAGGGGGGGGGTATTGGACCAGTGGGACAGCCCCCTACAGGTGTGTCTATGCAAATTGTTTGTTTTAACAAGTCTTATGCCTAGCTTACTCCTATGGATAAGAGGTCAATACCCATAAGTGATGACTGTGAGTGGCTGGCGACTGTCAGAGGACGTAAGAGAAAAATGGGTTTTGTGACTTGTCTTACCGTAAAATCCTTTTCTCTGAGGTTCACTGACGGACACAGCTGTCATCTTAGACCCTTGGGCTTATGCTGCTCTCTCTTCAGGAGTAGGACTAGGTGGAAACAAATTTTGGCTACACCCCTGAGGCAGTCCCAGGGGGTATACCCTCACTTCTGTTATAGGACTTCAGTTTGTAACATGCAGTGTCAGAAGAATACATAACTCAATCCAAATGAAGGGCGGGTGCTGTGTCAGTCAGTGAACCTCAGAGAAAGATTTTTACCGTAAGACAAAAATCCAGTTCTCTTTCGTTCATTGACAGACAAAGCTCCATGTCTACTTAGACATTTGGGAGATCTCAAAGCAGTATCAATTTAGGGGTGAAAAAAAAACGCAAAAAACAAATCCCAACAAGGGATAAACCTAGCTAACCGGGCAAACCAGGAGCTCAACCAGAAACGACTGGAGCTCTCCACCAGAACAAATACACCCTCAAGAAGCGGGAGCCACCGCAATCGGAGCCTGCAAAACTTTGCGGCCAAATGCAGTATCAGAAGATGCAAGTATGTCCACCTTATAAAGCATGTAGCCGCCTTGCACACCTAAACCACTGATACCTGATGACGAAAGGTCCAGGAGGCACTGAGCGCGGTCGTAGAATGTGCCTTGAAAGGGAAAGGAGGAGCCTGACCCTTAATAGAACAGGCCTGCACCACCGTCTGCCTGATCCATCTGGAAATGGTCGCAGCCTGCCCCATACGAGGTCTATTCGTAAGAGCAAACAAAGAAATCAGATTTCCGAATCGACTCAGTCATCGCCAGGTACACCCAAATTGCCCAGACTACATCAAGAGAATGTAGAACAATTTCTTTAGGATGTTTTGGCTTAGGCCATAAGGACAGCAACACAATATCTTTATTCAAGTGAAACCCCGAGACAACCTTAGGAAGGAACGCCTGACAGGGTCGTAACACCACTTTTTCCCAATAAACCACTAGGTAAGGTGACCGACAGGACAACACAGCCAACTCTGCCTATGGGCAGAAGTAATTGCGACCAAAAAGGCCACCTTCTGCGACACAGTGAGCAAAAATGTTTTCAAAAGGAGGCTTTTGAAGTACCGAACGTACCAAATTGAGATACCAGGGATCGCACCGGAGGAGCCAGATGGCGAACTCCCTGCACAAAAGTGTAAACCAGGACTTCATGAACCAAAGGCCTTTGGAAAAATATGGCCAAAGAGGAAATCTGGCCCTTGATGGTGCCCAGAGCCAAACATTGATCTAAACCAAGTTGTAGAAACTCCAATAAGCGAGACTCACACCAAGAAATGTACGCCTTCCAAACTCGATGATAAACCTTCTGGAAAGTAGATGTCCTAAGTTAGTGTAGGAATTTCCGGCTCAGACAGCCCTCTGTCCTTCACCACCTAACTTTCAATAGCCAGGCCGTTAAAGCCAGCGTCTGTAAAGCAGGTTGGAAGATTGGTCCATGAGACAGAAGATCTTCCCTGAGAGGAAGTTTCCAAGGGATTTACCAGGCCTGCCTACCAAGAACGGCAAGGCCAGTCTGGTGTCAACAGAATGACTGAAATCCCTTCTACCTAGATTCTTCGTAGCAGTCTTGACAGAAGTTGTATTAGAGGAAAAGCGTAAATCAGACAACCCTGACCCCAAGGAGCCATCAGGGCATCAGCCAGATGATCCTGAGACCTTGACACAAACCTCTGCACTTTCATGTTGAGATAGAAGGCCAACAGGTCCACAAAGGGGGTCCTCCACCAAAGGAAGACAACTGATGAAACGCCTCCGGGTGAAGAGATCATTCTCCCTGATTCAACGTCTGCCAACTGAGATAGTCCGCTTGCCAAATCTCTACCACGGAATGTGCACTGAGGGCCAGACATAGTTCTGCCCACCCCAGGACGTCAGCTACTTCCCAGGGCACTCCTTATGCCCCCTTGATGAATGCCATATGACACCGCTGTAGCATTGTCTGATTGTATCCTCATCGGGCATCCCTCCAGATGATCCGTTCACTAAGACAAAGCCTGATCGCCCGAATCTCCTACATGTTGATTGGCAGACTAGACTCCAAGTCTAAACACCTTGAGCCGAGTATACTCCCAAAACATGTCCTCACCCACACAGACTGGCATCCGTGAAAATCCCTTTCTAATACAGGGGAAGAAAGGATTTTCCCCAGGCGAAGCACCGGGAGCGTAGTCACCAAAGACCCCCTAGTACCCCGACTTAACATGATCAGATTTTCCAAAGACAGCAGATCCTTGTTCCATTTGGCCAGAATCTCTCTTTGCAGAGGTCTGGTATGGAACTGAGAAAACTAAACGGTCTCGAAGGTGGAGACCATCAGACACAGCACTTGCATGCAAGTACTGAGCTACAACCGACGGTTGGAAAACAGGAGCCGAATCACATCCTTTCACCTGCAGAATAAACACCCAGCCGACGCTGAATCCAGCGTCAGACCCAAGTAGTCCAGCTTGGTTGGTGTGGTGGTGGAATTTCTGCGCTAATCAAAATTACTAATTAATTAATATAGAAAAATTATTATATTATAAGCTGCTGCACTAAAGGAATCATAGAAAAACCCAAATACAATACAATCAGAAATGTGCTGCGCTAAAACAAAATGAAAGTGAAATCATCAAAATATACCATTCAAAACCTATTAAGGACAAAAAGAATTATAAATCATCAGTGTTTGTGATATCACCAAAAAAATATAGACCGTGTATACAAAATATTTGAAAATTAATCACATGTAATAAAACAATCTGTGCAAAGAAGAAAATGAAGAAGACCGAGGATATTTAAATCCCAAAACAGTCCATAGTGATGAACAATGGAGATTATTTTTAGGAAGATCAGCCACAAAGTCCCAGAAGTTGTTAAATCCACATGGCACTTATAGGAGATAAAGAGGACACCGATGTGCAAATCACCAGAAAAAAACAATCAGTTGGCTGCTTACCAGAAGAGATTGGTCACTCAAACTAATGAGTAGACCTAAATGGGCTTGTGTGCAATACCGGAATTGACCACAGGATGTCTCCTTCCAGGCTCAAGTATGATATCCACATCACGAGAACAGGAAAGAAAGTATAGACAGGGACATAGCGTAACTCCATATAAAACTGTTTTATTTAACCACTTGCCGACCGCCGCAAGTAAATTTACTGCGGCGGTCAGCCCCGGCCAGGCAAAGTGACGTTAATTAACGTCACTAGCCTGAGCCGCTCTGGTGAGCGCGCGCGCTCTCCCGAGGTCCCGCCGATGACTCGATTGGGTTCAGAACCGATCAGTCATCAGGTCCAGGCCAATCATTTTTGGCCTGGACCTGTTGATCGGTCCTGCCCAATCAGATCACCCTCTAAGCCTGTGAAATGTAAACACAGGCTTAGAGAAGATGTGCCCTCCCCTCACAACGGTCTTTTTGGATCCAGCGTGAGAGGAGAGCACATCTAACTGAGTAATTGCACCAAGCACACCACACACAGCTAGATAGGCACATTTCACCCCCGATCGCCCCCCCCCCCCCCCCGATTAACCCCTACAGTCCCCGAAACAACACACACTGTATACAGCATATAGCATTTTTCTATATACATGTATACGTGTGATTTGTGGTCAGGTGTAGCGCTTTCCTACCCCCCTTTTCCACTTAAATTATCCCCCCCCCCCCCAATAAAGATTTAACACCTTGATCCCCCCTGACCCCCCCCCCCCTGATCACCGCTAGTTAACCCCTACACCCTCTGTCACATCAGCACTAATACAAACGTAATATACGGTGTTTTTGTATTTTTGTATTAGTGTGATTGTGATCAGAATTAGCGCAGGCGACTAAGTTTCTATCCCAAGGAGGATTAGGGTCCCCCCACCACACGCCCAATAAAGATTTAACCCCCTGATCACCCCCTGCCACAACGCACACTGTATACAGTATATAGCATTTTCTATATACGCGTATAAGTGTGACTTGTGACCAGGTTTAGCGCTTGCCACCGTTCCTTTTATCCGCCAGCCCCTTCCAATAAAGATTTAACCCCCTGATCACATCCAGTTAACCCCTTCCCCCCTGTCACATTGCACACTAATACACACAAAATATACTGTTTTTACTGTATTTTGTATTAGTGTGATTGTGACTTGAGGTTGTGCTAGCGAGTTAGTTTCTATCCCAAAGGAGGTTTAGGGTCCCCCCCCCCCCCCAGATCCCCGGCACATAGTTAGAAGTAACCCCTTGATTACCACACACACACACACACACACACACACACACACACACACACTTCCATTACTAGTATAGTGTTTGAACAGATCAATATCTTATCAGAACTATACTAGCGCCCCCATAGTATAGGGTTCCCAAAACGCAGTGTTTGCACGGTCAGCACTGATTCCTGCCAGCACCTGCGTTTAACCCTTTCACCCAGGTAAGTGTAGTAATCAATAGATTACTGTCACTTACAAAAAAACACAACACACAAAACCGCTGTGTTAGAGTCAGGCCTGATCCCTGCTAGCATTAGCAGTTTTTTTGGTAGCGCTTGAAATAGTCCTTGACAACCAGGTGCTTTTATTACCTGTGAGTCAACACCACTGTACAGGTAAATTAAGTTACCAAAATGACCAAACGTTGGTACAGTGGTGAAGAGGCTTATAGTATGCTGGCCGTGTCATCTGATAGCGATGGGGAAGCTACAATGACCGAATTAGTGTCAGTATACCAACCAGATGACAGCAGCGGCTCCCTGACAGATAGCTCTGACGACAGATGGGTCCCTGTTAGACCCAGGCGTACCCGACCCCATTGTGGAGTTGTTGAGATGCAGGAATTGCAGGGTGCTCGTATGGAGCAGAGTGTGGTTACTAGTGCCGCTCATTTTTCAGGCGACCTGGCAAGCACCAGCGGCCTAGTACACCCTGGACCTAGTACAACCAGCACTGCAGTAACACCTGGTGACGTGGTGAGACCCCTAAGTGCAGTTGAAGCTGGTGCGGTGGCTAGCACGAGTAGTGGCCCGCAGCCACCGCGTATTCGAAGACAGGCCAGTAGAGCCCATAGTGCCCTCCCTGATGCGCTGGCATATCCCAATTGGCAACCCACTGATTCTACAGCACCAGTACTTCCCCCATTCACCGCCTAACCTGGAATCCACGTGGAGACAGCTGGTTTTACGCCCCAGAACTTTTTTGAGCTGTTCTTCACGGAAGATCTTTACAGATCTATTGTGGATCAATCAAATTTATATGCACAACAATTCATCGCCACCAACCCAAATTCGCCCCTTGCCAGACCATTCGGCTGGAAACCTATAACGGTTCCCGATTTTAAAATCTTTCTGGTTCTTTCCCTCCACATGGGCATAACTAAAAAGAGTGAATTGCGGCTATATTGGTCCACTAGCCCAGTTCACCATATGCGCATGTACTCTGCCTCCATGTCCAGGGGGAGATACAAGCAAATTCTGCGATTTATGCATTTCAGCGACAATGAACTCTGTCGTCCTCAGGGAGACCCTGAATATGATCGGCTCCACAAAATTCGGCCCCTCATAGACCACTTCAAACAGCGGTTTGCAGCCTTGTTTACCCCCGAACAAGTTGTCTGCGTTGACGAGTCCCTGATTAAATTTACTGGCCGCCTTGCTATGAAACAGTACCTCCCCAGCAAGCGTGCCAAGTACAGGGTCAAGCTGTATAAACTGTGTGACATGGCCACAGGTTATACAGTTAGTTTCCGGGTCTATGAGGGAAAAAAATAGCTGTGTGGAGCCCCCCAACTGCCCAGACTATATAGGGAGCAGCGGTAAGATTGTTTGGGACTTGGTGTCACCCTTATCCGGAAAGGGGTACCATTTGTACGTGGACAACTTTTATACAAGCGTGCCACTATTTAGTCACCCGCTCGAATTACAAATTGGCGCATGTGGCACCGTGCGACCTAATCGCCGGGGCTTCCCCCCAACGGCTTGTAAATTTCCGTCTTAGTCGGGGGGCGAGAGCCTGCTTGAAAACGGACAAATTGCTTGCGGTGAAGTGGAAGGATACACGGGATGTTTATGTTCTGTCCTCCCTTCACGCAGACACGACAGTCCAAATCCCTACGGCAACTGGCGTTATGGAGAAACCCCTCTGTGTCCACGAATATAACCTTAACATGGGAGGGGTGGACCTTAACGACCAGCTTTTGGCGCCGTATTTAGTTGCCCGTAAAGCCAGACGCTGGTACAAAAAAGTGTCTGTTTACCTTTTCCAATTGGCGATGCTGAACGCCTTTGTCCTATACAGGGCGTCAGGACGAACTGGATCCTTCCAGGAATTCCAGGAAGCGGTCATCCTTGCCTACCTGTACCCAGGAGGCAGGCCTGCCAAACTTCCCCTTCCAGATGCAGTGAGCTGGCTGCATGAGAGACATTTTCCTCATGTCATCTCGAGTACCCCTACCAAAGATACCCCCAAAAAAGATGTAGTGTCTGTAGCAGGCACGGATGTAGGAGTGACACCCGTCATTGTCCCAAATGTCCTGACCAACCTGGTCTCTGCATCGGGGAATGTTTTGAGCGCTACCATACACTAGTAGAGTATTAGTGTAGGGTACAGCACGACACAGTGTAGGGCACACAAACACAGGGTCTCGAAAGATGTTGGATGTCCATCGACATTTTGAGAGACCCAAGCTGGAAGATCGCAGTCCCAAATCAAGACATCAAGAAACAGTTAGAAAGAAAAATAAAAGGATCCAAAAACTGTTGTTGTGTCAGTCATTTTATATGTTCTTCTACTCTTCCTACTGTACTTTTTTAATGTACTTTGTTTTTTTATTCTTTTGTGACCCGTTTCTCTTGCAGGTACTCGTTGGCTACCATGCATTGATTTTATATATTCTGACACAAACAGCGTTTGCACTCAGCATATATGGATACCCCCCCCCACCGCCGCCTTCTGCAGCCTTCCGTGGTTTTTCTCGGGCTCTCCTGTCCCACCGGTTAACCCGAGAGTGCAGCCGGTGGTTCAATTATCTAACCATAGAGCTAATTGGAGATTAGAATGGCTCCAATCATCTCTATGGCCTAAGATACCGGAAGCTACGAGCATTTCATGACTTCTTTTTCGCCAGAAATAAACAGGGCCATTGGAAAATTGGAAAAGTATTTTATCACACCAATTTTGGTGTGGTCAGATGCGTTAAGGTCAGAGGAGAGATCTAGAGTCTAAAAGACCACAATTTTTTTTAAAAAAAGAGTACCTGTCACTACAGATTGCTATCATAGGGGATATTTAAATTCACTGTGATAAAAAAAATTAAAAAAAAAAAAAAAAAAAGGAAAGGTGTCAAAATAATATAAAAGCAAAAAAAAAAAAAAAGCCCCCCCCTACCCCCCCCCGTGCTTGCGCGCAATGGCACACGCAAGCGTTGGTCTAGTGTCATATGTAAACCGCAATTGCAGCATGCATGTGAGGGATCGCCAGATCGAGTGCAGTAATTCTTGCAGTAGACCTCCTCTGTAAGTCTAAAGTGGTAACCTGTAGAGACTTTTAAAGGTTTTTAAAAATGTACGTACTTTGTTGCCGCTGCGCAAGCGAGCGCAATTTTTAAAGCATGTCATGTTTGGTGTCTATGTACTCGGCATAAGATCATCTTTTAAATTTTACCAAAAAAATTGGAATTATATAGTGTATTTGTGCAATAAATGTAAAAAAAAAATGTATTTTTTTCGCAAAAATTGCGTTTGGAAAATCTGTGCGCAAACACCGTGTGACAAAAAAATTTGCAACATCCACCATTTTATTCTATAGGGCCTCTGCTTTAAGGAAATATATAATGTTTGGGGGTTCAAAGTAATTTTCTAGTAAAAAAAAAAAATATTTTTTCATGTAAACAAAAAGGCACAGAAAAGGCTTGGTTTTCAAGTGGTTAGAAGAGTGGGTGATGTGTGGATAAGATTGAGCATAAAATGCCGGGACAGTTCAAACACCCCCCAAATGACCCCTTTTTGAAAAGAAGACACCCAAAGCTATTTTCTGAGAGGCATGGTGAGTCCATTGAGTATTTTATATTTTGCCACAAGTTTCAGGTATATTATTATTTTTTTTTTTTTGTTGTTTTTTTACAGAAAGTTGTCACTAAATGATATATTGCTCACTCATGCCATGGGAATATGTGAAATGACACCCCAAAATACATTTTGCTTCTCCCGAGTACAGGGATACCACATGTGTGAGACATTTTGGGAGCCTAGCTGTGTACGCGACCCCGAAAACCAGTCCACATCTTCAGGTTTTCTAATGGCGTAAATTGCTGATTTTATCACTGCGCTACCTGTCACAGTTTCAGAGGCCCTGAAATTTCAAGATAGCACAAAACCCCCCCAAATGACCCCATTTTGCAAAGTAGACACTCCAAGCTATTGGCTTAGAAGCATGGTGAGTCCATGGAATAGTTTATATTTTGCCACAAGTGTCGGGAAAATTATTTTTTTTTATTTTTTTTTTTTTTTACACAAAGTTATCAAATGATATAATGCTCACACATGCCATGGGTATATGTGAAATGACACCCCAAAATACATTCTGCTGCTTCTCCTGAGTACAGGGATACCCCATGTGTGAGACTTTTTGGCAGTCTAGCCGCGTACAGGACCCGGAAAACCAATCTGCACCTTCTGGCTTTCTAAGGGCGTAAATTTTTGATCTCACTCCTTACTACCTATCACACTTTTGAAGTCCATAAAAAGCCAAGATGGCACAAAACCCCCCCAAATGACCCCATTTTGCAAAGTAGACACTCCATTCTATTTGCTGAGAGGCATGGTGAGTATTTTGCAGCTCTCATTTTTTTTGGAAAATTAAAAAAAAAAAAAAAAACAGGAAAATGCATTTTTTTTCCTCTTTTTTCAAATTCCAAAACTTTGTGACAAAAAGTGAGATCTGCAAAACACTCAACATGGCTCTCTGTAAATAGCTTAGGGTGTCTACTTTCCGAAAAGGGGTCATTTGGGGGGGGGGGGGTTGTGCTGTCTTGGCATTTCATGGCCTCCAAAACTGTGATAGGTAGTCAGGAGTGAAATCAACAATTTACGCCCTTGGAAAGCCTGAAAGTGGAGGTTGGTTTTCGGGGTCCTGTACTCGGCGAGACTGCAAAAAAGTCTCACACATGGGGAATCCCTGTACTCCGGAGAAGCAGCAGAATGTATTTTGGGGTGTCATTTCACATATACCCATGGCATGTGTGAGCAATATATCATTTACTGACAGCTTTGTGTATTAAAAAAAAATAATATTATATATATATATATATATATATATATATATATATATATATATATATATATATATATATATATATATATATATATATATATATTTCCCGGAACTTGTGGCAAAATATAAAATATTCCATAGATTCACCATGCCTCTCAGCAAATAGCTTGGGGTGTCTACTTTCCAAAATGGGGTCATTTGGGGGGGTTTTGTGGTATCTTGACATTTCAGGGCCTCCTAAACCGTTATAGGTAGTGAGAAAATGCAATGAAAAATGTACGCCCTTTGAAATTCTGATGGTGGTGATTTGTTTTCGGGGTCCCGTACACAGCTAGGCTCCCAAAAAGTCTCACATGTGGTATCCCTGTACTCAGGAGAAGCAGCAGAATATATTTTGGGGTGTAATTACACATATACCCATGGCATGTGTGAGCAATATATCATTTCAATGACAACTTTGTGTAAAAAAAAAAAAAAAATAAATGAAATATTCAATGAGCTCAACATGCCTCTCAGGACATTCCTTAGGATGTCTACTTTCCAAAAAGTGGTCGTTTGGGGGGGGGGGGGGGGGTTTGTACTGCCCTGCCATTTTAGCACTTCATGAAATGATAGGCAGTCAGAAATTAAAGCTGCATAAATTTCAGTATTTACACCATAGTTTGTAGACGCTATATCTTTTGCGCAAACCAATAAAAATACGCTCATTAATTTTTTGTTTGTCAAAAACGTAATAGAAATGCCTAGAAAACCCACTTTCTTTGCTGATCTAAAAGGTTACTACCCGTGCCTCAGATGTAACATCTGTGCCATTAACAGTTTTAAAGGGAGAAAAATTTAAAAGTTTCTCTCAACCCAAACTGGGAAAGAATACACAATCAATTCTTTCATTACCTGCAGTACTAAAAATGTAGTATATATGATACAATGCAAATGTGGGAAACAATATGTTGGACGCACCACCAGGGCCCTACAGGTACGCCTTGGTGAACACGTGGGGAATATAAAAAAAGGTTTCCCTGGGCATAGTGTGTCCAAACATTATAGTTATGTCATCACAAAAATCCCAAACAAACACTGTTTACAGCAATAGACAAACATACTCCCCATTGGAGAGGTTCAAATGCTAAGAGAGAAATCTCACGGGCTGAAACACGCTGGATACACAGTCTCAAAACTTACATACCATTCGGCTTAAATGTCGAATGGGATGTAAATAGTTTTATTAATAATCGTTTATTGCTTCTTGTTCCCCCCCTTTTTATCTATGTTTTATATGTTATTTTTATATGTACTTTTAAAGTATTTTATGTATGGAAATATTACTGTATTTTTGTCGATATGAACAATATATGGAACGAATATCTCCAGGTTAATTAGAAATTTTATTGTATTTATATAGGATCGGGATTAAGCACCTCTATTGATATTTCACACTCACTAATAATTTAATCACTTTTTTGTATATTCATTTGTCCACAAGATGGCGCTTTATATTTTTCTGTTACACTATTTCCTTTTTTTATAGATTTTATCCACTATTAAATTAGTCACACGTTGTAAAAAAGTTTTTATTTCCACATAATCCCAATATTATATAATTACTATGGTGTATAATCCTCAGAACTCTATAACAGGACTGAATGTATTATACTTGATTTAATAGTCCTATCGTCAATGGAGGCACTTCCTGTTTTCTTTCGACTACTTCCGCCCTCACTTGAGTCTATCGCGGTGCTCACTTCCGCCCTTCTATGCCTTCGTTTACGAGATGTGCGTGGCTCCGCCCGCCGTCTAATTAGGGGGTATATAGGCGTGGAGTCAAGTCTGACAATCACACCCCTGATGACGTCAAGCGTATGAAGAAACCGGTCGGGTGAGTCAGACGTGACCACGCCCCCAACAGCCGGCTATCGAGATACATCCAGACCGTGGGAGATGTTCGTTCACTCCTAAATGCGGTTTCATTCAGCTTTACATGCCTTTGACAACTACTGAAATGTGAGAGTATCACCTGCTTTTAACTTAAATAAAACGGTTTGATATGGATTTACGCTATGTCCCTGTCTATACTTTCTTTCCTGTTCTCGTGATGTGGATATCATACTGTTAGGAGACATCCTGTGGTCAATTCCGGTATTGCACACAAGCCCATTTAGGTCTACTCATTAGTTTGAGTGACCAATCTCTTCTGGTAAGCAGCCAACTGATTGTTTTTTCTGGTGATTTGCACATCGGTGTCCTCTTTATCTCCTATAAGTGCCATGTGGATTTAACAACTTCTGGGACTTTGTGGCTCATCTTCCTAAAAATAATCTCCATTGTTCATCACTATGGACTGTTTTGGGATTTAAATATCCTCGGTCTTCTTCATTTTCTTCTTTGCACGGATTGTTTAATTACATGTGATAAATTTTCAAATATTTTGTATACACGTTCTATATTTTTTTGGTGATATCACAAACACTGATGATTTAGAATTCTTTTTGTCCTTAATAGGTTTTGAATGGTATATTTTGATTATTTCACTTTCATTTTGTTTTAGCGCAGCACATTTCTGATAGTCCAGCTTGGCTGACAGAGTCAAAGCAGATTTCTTAATAATTCAGTGTCCATCCAAACTCCTGTAGAGTTTGCACAGTAATCCAAGTCTACTTCTAGAGCCAAAAACGACTGCACGAAGAAGCAGATTGTCCAGGTAACCTAGTAACGTGAATCCCTTCTCCCGAAGTAGGGCCAACCCCGGGGCCAAAACCTTTGTTTACACCTGAGGAGCTGAAGCAAGACCAAAAAGGTAACGCCACAAATTGATAATGCTCCTCGCCCACAGCAAAACGAAGAAGACACCGATGCCCGACATATATTGGAATATGAAGGTAATCGTCCTTAAGATCGCAAGAAGCCAGAAACTGAAACAGCACAAAGTGGCTTGTGGTCCAAGATAGGGCGAACCTTGCCCTCCTTCCTTGGGACGGTAAACCGATTTGAATAAAAACCTTGAATAAAAACCTTGAAAATGTTCCAACTCTAGAACCGGCACAATGGCTCCTTGTGCTAACAGGATCTGCACTGCCCCATAGAGGCCTTGCAGCCAATCGTGGGACAGGAGCAAGTTAGAAGGAAAGAACCTTGCCGGAGGCAAGTATCGAAACTATCTTTTAGTCAAACTGAAACAACTCGTGGACCCATTTGTCCTGAATGAGCAAGGTGCATTGGTCCAGAGAGAAGTAAAGAGGTCCCCCACCCCAGATGTGGGTGAGGGCACCCCTTTAGGATGGAGAAAGCTTGTCTGCAGAACCAGTAGTGCCCGCATTTTAGAGTCTCTTGGAGACTCGCGACGTTACGGGTGGATCTCGAACCCTTTTCCTCTGATCCAAAACGGACAAAGGACCACTTGTGAGCCGAGAAAAAAAGGACCACGTTTACGACGAGATTCCTTGCCCCTAGAAACCTGCAGAAGTAACATACTCTCACCTCTTGTAAAGCCCTTAATCTTCTTCTTAAAAGCACCGAACTGTCCCCTCCAAAAAGGTAGATCAGTCAGCAGCACCTTTTTAGAAGCCTGGTCAGCCAACCAGTACTTCAACCAAATCATGCGGCAAAGAATCACCGCTGTCACAGATACCCTTCCAGCCAAGGGAGCTGCATCCAAAGATGCATCACTAAAGTATTGTAGCCCCTGGATCAACTAATTCGCTCAGGAGGGTGTTGAAGTCCGTCCAGATACTGCCGTAAAATTTTTGTCCATTCTGTTAAGGTCTGGGATACCAAGGTGATCGTGAACAATGGCCAGAGCCTCAGCTCTCTTGTCCACAGGATCCTTAAGGATGGAGAATTCTTCACCGGCAAAAAAGTGGCCTCATTTAGTCTGGAAACCTAAGAGTTCACCGACGGTGGAACTGTTCGTTTCTTCGGAAGAGACCCCTCAAAGGGCTATCGCCTAGCGAAAAGCTTAGGTAATCCAACCATGCTTTTCGGGGAACCCCACTGACTAGTGACAATCACGTCAAAATAGGCAGGAAAGGGGAACACGTTAATCACCTTGGAAGATCTGCGGGTGCCAAACTGCAGCGGCGTTGCCGACTTCCCGCACTGACAATCAATGCCTCCACTAGCACTTTTTCGTGCGCGCTTCCAGAGGAGGAGGATTCATCCTCACTGTTAGAGCACTCAGAGTGCAGGGACGCAGACCCAGTGAGCTGACTCGCGTCCACGGCAGCCAAATACACCTTAGACACTGAGGAGGCAGAGGATACAGGTGAAGGCGGGGGATGCTTTTTGCTAGGCCGCTTTTGCAGAGCTACATCAACCTTTGACACAAGTGACTGTAGGGCAGTCATTGCCGCCAGAGCAGTCAGACCCAGAGGGTACCGCAGCTTCAAGGAGTGGGTCAGATGGTGATACAGGGGCTCCTTGGTTAAATCAGAACTGCACTGTAAACAAAAGAAAATAAACTTTTTTTTTTTAATAAAAAAAAAACCCCGCACACCACAAGTATCAACACATCTGCAGCGCTGTATATAGCAGAAGGATCGTATACCCACAGAGACTCACCACCCCAGAGCGCCAAACAGCCTGCCACACTGCGATCAAAGAGGAAGCGCCAACGCTGACACTAGAGGCCCCTGCTGCACGTCACGGCACCAGACTACAAGAAAATGGTCGCCGCTAAAGGTTACTAAGGGAAACCTAAAACATGGCCACCAGACTACGCAAACATGGCCGCCGAGGCAAGTGAAAACCATCCACGGCAAAATGGCAGAACCACGTGGAACCCGGGACCCCACAGGATTCCAGGTAAGTAAAAGTACACCAGGGATAACCCCCCATGCACCACCCCATCTCCCCCCAGTGCAAAAAGTGTAGGCACACTCCAATTGCCCCCTGGCCCAGCACCAATTTAGCCCCCCCCCCCCCAAAACACGTGCACCCCAAAAGGGGCTAGCGGAGGGGACAGGTAATGACTAGCAATGCAAGGGAAACCCCGCTAGGAAGGCGGGGGAGAACGTGAGGGGAGGAAGGACATGGGGGGTCTATCATCCCCAAGAAGGGCCCGTCTGAGTAGGTCATGACACAGTGGCTCTGAGGAAGAGGCAGAGCCTCGAAACGCGTCAGCCGTCATCTCATTGGATTATGGACTTTCATATGGACTATTCCTGACACTGGAGCAACTGAGCCTGTTATGATCATTTTTACACCTGTGTTTGTGAGTAGCCATTTTATATGTTGCATAAATAAAGCCTATTATTGAGGATAATGCGCTAGGTCGATGCGCCCTTTTCTTTGTTTCTTTTTGCCTGTAGCAAAAATATTGAGTCCGACTTCCTGCAAGACTCCGTAGCTGCCAGGTACACCCTAATTGCCTGGAGCACACTCAAGGCATGCTAGGCAATTTTCCTTCGGATGTTTAGGCCTGGGTCTCAGGTAAGGCAACACATTCAAAAAAATTCACAGTCTTCATTCAAATGAAAAACAGTGAAAACCTTTGGAAGGAACGACAGACAGGAGCGAAGAACTACCTTATCCCTGTGTATCACCAGGTTTGCTGGATGACAACAATATTGCCAGTTTCGACACCCTGCAAGCAGAAGTGATAGCCACTAAAAAGGCAACCTTCTGGGACAGCGTAAGCAGGGGAATCTCCTGGATATAGTTAAAGGGAGGCTTCTGTAGAGCAGAAATAATCAAATTAAGCACTTCCATACCGCAGTACGTCATATGACGTCCTGGGCGTTAAATGGGGATATCTGAATGTTGCCTGCAGCCATCATTCTTTTTAGCTGGCGAGCCCCTGCACCGTAAGAACAATGATGGCAGCTCTTAAGCCGCTTGATCGTTCTAACAGGCGGCAGGAGGGGACATACACACACACACCCGCCACTCCCGCCGGTGCTTCTACTGGGTCACCCGTGCGATCGGCGAGCCGGAGAAGGAATCTGCCGGTGGTGGAAGTACACCATACAGACTGCCGAGGAGCAGATGGTCCCCGGCAGTCTGACTTTCGGAGGCCCGGGCACGACGTTATCACGTCATGCCTGGCAGTTGTCAATACTGCCGTGATCTCGGCTGGATAGCCGAGATCATGTTTTTTTTTTTCTTCCAATTTTAGGCTTTCCAGCCTGTAGGAGAGATCTGAGGTCTTATTGACCCAGATATCTCCATAAAGAGGACCTGTAATGCACTATTCCTATTACAAGGAATGTTTACTTTCCTTATAATAGGAATAAAAGTGATCAAAAAGAATAAAAAGGTAAAGTGTTAAAAAAAAAAAAGTGCCCCCGTCCCCGCACACAGAAGCGAACGCATGCATATACGTCGCAGCCACATATGTAAACAGCGTTCAATCCATACATACAAGGTATCGCCACAAAAAGAGAGCAACAATTCTAGCCCAAGACCTCCTCAGTAACTCTAAACTGGTAACCTGTAAAAAATTTTTAAAGAGTTGCCTATGGAGATTTTTAAGTACTGAAGTTTGGCGTCATTCCACAAGTGTGCACAATTTTTAAGCGTGACATGTTCGGTATCTATTTACTCGGCGTAACATCTTTCACATTATACAAACAAATTGGGCTAACTTTAGGGTTTTTATTTATTTTTTTTTTAAACTAAATCCACGTTTTGACACCAGGTTTTCCAAAACTGCTGTAAATGCAGACAGGGGCTGTGACCCAAAGGGTCCCGCAAACGCACTGAGGGGGTCTGTAGGTGAGATTTGGTCCTGGGACTACATATTTACTTAATACAAAAAAGCAGTGTCACTTTTAGAAAAACTGCAAAAAACACGATCCACACCGCTGCACCACAAGTCCCAACCCTAGCACAGCCTGCAGCAGGGTGAGTGAGAAATGCCTACAGGGACCCCAGCAACATACCAAAACGATATGGAGGGATACAGAAACTTTCTTTGCAGAGAGAAAAAAACAGGAACAACCTGGGTCATACACTAGTCACCCTAGCATCTCTCGCTGTCCAGCGATCATGTACTCCAAGAAAATGGCCGCCCCATGCATTCCAATGAATACATTGATGAAGAACGAAAACTACAGCAAAATGGCGGCCCCTACGGCACGCCATACGGTCCTCCAGGGCCCCTCCCAGTGGGGTCATCAGACAGTGGCATCAGGAGGTCCCCAGGAGGGTACCCCACCAGGACAAACCTCTGCTTGTAACAAATTCCAGTGCATACGCCATATTTTGTAGACGCTATAACTTTTGCGAAAACCAATATACGTTTAGAGGCTTTTTTTTTTTTTTTTTTATCAAAAGACATGTAGCTAAATACATTTTGGACTTAATGCATGACAAAACTGGATGTTTGACTTCCCATAAAATCCTTTTCTCTGAAGTTCATTGACAGACAAAGCTCCATATTCTTCTTGACCACTGGGTTATGCTGCCACCTACAGGAGGACACTAGGCAGGGAAAAAAAAAACACTTTACCACGCATACGGGGCAGTCCCTGCAGGCATACACCCACACAGTCTGCTATAGCCTTCAGTTTTGTCGCACGCAGTGTTTAGAAGAAAAAAAAAAAAAAATCACATCCCACTCAGAGGGGCGGATGCTGCGTCTGAATAAACTTCAGAGAAAAGGATTTTGCAGAAGTCAAAAATCCAGTTCTTTATCGTTCATTGACAGACAGATCCATATCCTTTTTGACCATTGGGATGTCCCAAAGCAGTATTTGCATGAGGGGTGGGAAAACAATGCAGAGAAAGAACAAAATACCCCGAAGGCTAAACTTAGCCAACCAGTGAACAAGGAGCTCAACCAGGAACAATTGGAGCTCACCTAGAAAACCTACACCCTCAAAGAGTATATTTTCTCTTTTAAAAACTGCAGCCTGCAAACTTTGCGACCAAAAGAAGCATCTGAGGATGCCAACACATCTACTTTGTAGAATTTTGAGAGTGTGTGCACCGACGACCAAGCTGCCGCCTTGTAAACTTACATTACTTATGCCTGATGGCAAAAAGCCCAAGAAGCACAATTTGTAAGGGTCTCGTGTAGAATTGAGCATACGGAACTGCCTCTAAGGTTGACACCAACAGACCCAAGGACAGCATGCAAGTCCGCAGAGAGGACAGATTGCTGGCTAACCGCAAACAAATCGCTCCCTGCAATTTTTGCAGCTTGTCAGGGGGAAGAAAAACCCTCGCCGAAGCCCAGAGTCAGGCCCAGATAATCCAGTTTTAAGGATGGTACCAGGGCAGATTTTTTTAAATTGATGTTCCAACCTAACTCTTGCAGAGTCCGTACAGTAATTATCAAGTCGCCACACAGAGTTGAATGCGAGTCTGCTCTTGAGAAGATTGTCCAGGTACCCCAGTACCGCAATCCCCCGTTGTCACAGTAATGTCAAAACCGGCGCCAACACTTTGGTCAAGACCCTGGGGGCGGAGGCGAGACCAAAAGGGTAACGTCACAAATTGATAATGCTCTTCTCCTACAACGAACTAAAACGCTGGTGTGCAGCGTAAATAGGGATGTGTAGATATGCGTCCTAGATATCTATGGAGGCCAAAAAGTCTCCTTGGTGTAGAGAAGCCACTAGCTTGCGAATGGTCTCCAGTCTAAACTTCTATACCCGCACAAAGTGGTTCAGAGCCTTGAGGTCCAGGATTGGACATACTTTGTCTTCTTTACTGGGTACAGTGAACAGGTTTGAATAGAACCAATGAAAACGTTCCCGAGAAGGAAACCGCACAAGCACCCCTTGCGACAGTAGATCTTGTACCGCCTCTCGCAGATTCCCTTAATTGGTCTGGAGATAGGCGTAGATTGGACGGGAAGAAGCTTCCAATGGTCGAGACCGGTTTTCGATCTTGCAACCCGATCGGAACAGTTTGTGGACCCATTTGTCTTGAATCAAGAAAGTCCATGGTTCCAGAAAGAAGCAAAAACATCTCCCCAGGCCAGAAACGGGTGAGGGCGTCCCTGCATGCAGACAAGGATTTGTCCGCAGATACGAATAG
The DNA here is from genome assembly GCF_965119305.1 of Pelophylax lessonae. Lineage (NCBI taxonomy): Eukaryota > Metazoa > Chordata > Amphibia > Anura > Ranidae > Pelophylax > Pelophylax lessonae. The sequence goes on from NC_138770.1 coordinate 370,777,835, forward strand.
GCCTGTTCTCGGCTTACCAGACCATGTCTTCTTGGAACCCCCAGAAGACATGAATGGCTCCTTTCTCCTGCGACCTGGAGGCACGAAAGGGCCACCTATGAGCAGTAAGTGAGAGCCCCTGTCTATTAAGTGGTGTCTTGCCCTTGGTGGATCGGGGTAGAAGAGTACTCTTCCCATCTGTAAGGCCTTTGATCAACTCATCCAGGGACGATCCAAAAAACCTGTCCCCCGTAAAGGGAAGGCCAGAACAAGCCTTTTTGTAAGCCTGGTCCGCAGACCAGCTTTTTAGCCACACCATGCGTCTAATAGCAATCCCCACCGCAGGCCCTCTGGCTACCAGTGGAGCTGCATCTAGCGACACATCCCATATATACAGAAGGGCTTGGACCATTTGGTATGTTAGATCTATCAGGCCTGGTGAGAGCTGCTCCGTTTCAAAGTCACCTTTCAGCAACTTAGCCCATTCTGTGATAGTTTGACACCAGAGTGATCACAAGACCAGTTTTAGCATCAAGACCGCTAATACATGCAAATAATGGAACAAACTCAATCCTTCTATCCACGGGGTCTGTATACACCGGGGACTCACAGTAGACTTCTTTAGTCTGGAAACCGGATGATCCAGCTTTGGTGGTACGGTCCATCTAGGGGAAACACGTTCGCAAAGGGGTAGCGCCTTTTAAAGCGATTCGGCACCACCGTTTGATGAGCCCCCACTGTTCATTGACAATTTTGTCAAAAATTTTGGGACAGGGAAAAAAATCGGATTTTTGTAAGATCTTACCGTAAAATCCTTTTCTCTTAGCTCATTGACAGACGTAGTCTTCTTGATTCACAAGAACTGGGACATCCAGAAGCGGTGCCACAAATGAGGGGTGGGATTGACAGAAATCAAAATCCAATCTAGAAGGCCCAACCGGTGCCAAACTAGAAGTTTTAAAGGCTCATTATAAACAAAGAATGAGACTCAAATAAAAATTCCAACGGAAAAAAACCCTCGAGGTAGACCACTGGTCTCCTCAAATGGCGGCCTGCAAAACCTTGCGGCCAAACGAGGCATCAGACGATGCCATTACATCAACTTTATAAAGTTTTGTAAAGGTATGCACCGACGACCAGGTAGCCGCCTTGCACACCTGGACCACTGACGCCTGATGGCGAAAGGCCCATGACGCACTAAGTGCCCGAGTGGAGTGCGCCTTAACAGGGAACGGGGGCTCCCGACCCTTAATAGAATAAGCCTGTACCACCGTCTGTCTGATCCATTTGGAAATAGTCGCGGCAGATGCAGGCAACCCCTTGTTGGGTCCATCCGGGACCACAAAAAGTGAATCCGTCTTGCGAAACGAGTCTGTCGTTTTCAAGTATACCCTGATCGCCCGGACCACATCCAAGGAGTGCAAAGCAAACTCCCGAGGATGACTGGGCTTAGGACACAGGGAAGGTAATACAATTTCTTCATTCAGATGAAATTCTGAAACCACTTTTGGTAGGAAGGATGGATTCGGACGAAGAACCACCTTATCTCTATGAACCACCAGATATGGGGAACGACAAGACAATGCGGCCAGTTCTGACACCCTGCGTGCAGAAGTGATAGCCACCAAGAAGGCCACCTTCTGGGACAACGTAGGTAGAGGAATCTCCCTAATATCTTCAAAGGGAGGTTTCTGAAGAACCGACAATACTAAATTAAGATCCCAGGGTGGTAACGGCGCGCGCACTGGCGGAGCCAGATGTCGCACCCCCTGGATGAAATTCCGCACCAAGGAATGAGTAGCCAAAGGCTTCTGAAAGAAGATAGCTAAGGCTGAGACCTGACCCTTGATAGTACTCAAGGCCAGTTTCTGCTCAACCCCTTGTTGCAGAAAAGCTAATATTCGACTAACCGAATAAGACTGTGGACGGAACCCCAGAGGTTCACACCATGCAATGTAGGACTTCCATGTGCGATGATAAATATTTCTGGAAGTCGCTTTCCTTGCTTTAACTAGAGTAGGAATAACTGAAGCTGACAAACCCTTGTCCTTCAGCACCTGGGTCTCAATAGCCAGGCCGTTAAAGCCAGCGATCGTAAAGCAGGATGGAAGATCGGTCCCTGAGACAGTAGGTCCTCCCTGAGAGGAAGTCTCCACGGGACGTCCGCCACCAGTCTGACCAAGTCAGCGTACCACGCTCGGCGAGGACAGTCCGGAGCTACCAGGATTACTGGAATTCCTTCCTCCTCTATCCTGCGAAGAAGTCTTGGCAGTAACCCGAGAGGAGGGAAGGCATACATTAGCTGGTATTGCCCCCACGGGGCGATCAGTGTGTCTGCGGTCTCTGCTAGAGGATCGCGGGAGAAAGCCACGAATCTCTGTACTTTCCTGTTGAATCATGATGCCAACAGATCCACATCCGGGGTGCCCCAACGTAGGCACAACTGGTGGAAAACTTCTGGATGGAGGGACCATTCCCCCTGATCCAGAGTCTGACGGCTGAGATAATCTGCCTGCCAATTTTCCACCCCCGGAATGAACACCGCAGAGATCGCTGGAACAAATCGTTCCGCCCAGCGAAGAATGCAAGCCACTTCCTTGGCCGCTCGGACACTCTTGGTGCCCCCCTGGTGATTGACATAAGCCACGGCGGTGGCGTTGTCCGACTGGATCCGAACCGGGCTGCCCTGGAGCTGCTCGGTCCAGTGAATCAGACAAAGTCTGATCGCTCTCAGTTCCAATACATTTATCGGCAACCTGGATTCTTCCGGGGACCAAAGTCCCTGGACAGATAACTGACCGAGAATTCCTCCCCATCCGGATAGGCTGGCATCTGTGGTCACCATCGTCCAATATATTGGCAGAAAGGACTTTCCCTGGCTGAGCATCGGAGACCGAAGCCACCAGACCAGAGACTCTCTGGTCTGTTTGCTCAATCGGATCCGATTGTCCAGGGATTCCGGATTCCGATTCCATCTGAGAAGAATCTCTTGCTGAAGAATTCGGGTATGGGACTGGGCAAATGGGACTGCTTCGAAGGAAGCCACCATCAACCCCAGAACCCTCATGCAAGTTCGAAGAGAAGACCAGCTGTTGGATAGTAACAACTGGACTGCTGATTGAATCTTCCGGAGTTTCCCTACCGGAAGGAAAACTCTTGTCCTGACTGTGTCTAGAATTAGACCCAGATATTCGAACCTCTGGGTGGGAACCAGAAATGACTTTTGCTGGTTCACCAGCCACCCGAATTCCTGTAAAGAAATTATAGTAATTTCTATGTTTTGTAGCAGGGTCTGAGGAGACTCTGCATGAAGCAGGAGATCGTCTAGGTAACCTAGAATCGATATGCCTCTTTGGCGCAGTAGTGCCAACATTGGGGCCAACACCTTCGTGAAGACCCGAGGAGCCGTGACGAGACCGAAAGGTAACGCCACAAACTGATAGTGGTTCTCTTCTACGGAAAAGCGTAGAAACCGCTGATGTCCTGCGAAAATGGGAATGTGAAGATAGGCGTCCTTGATGTCTATGGACGCTAGGACATCCCCTGGATGCAGGAAGGCTGCTACTGTGCGAATGGATTCCATCTTGAATTTTCTTATGTCGAGAAAGGAATTGAGTGCCCTTAAGTCCAGAATTGGACGCACTTTGCCCTCTTTCCTGGGTATTGTAAATAGGTTTGAATAAAACCCCTGAAAACGTTCTGTCCAAGGAACGTGGACTACCACTCCTTGTTGTAGTAAATCCGTGACTGCTCTCCGCAGATCTTCTAGACGATCCGGGGATAGTCGGATATTGGAAGGGAAGAATCGCGCCGGTGGGAGAGATCGAAACTCGATCTTGTACCCTGACCTTATGACTTCGCAAACCCACTTGTCCTGGATTCTGGAAAGCCATGGATCCGGGAACCGGCGAAGACGTCCCCCCACCCCAGTTATGGGTGGGGGCGCACCTTCAGGCTTTGGACGATTTATCTTCAGCTCTGGAGGGGGCGGGCTTTTGCTTGCCCGACCAACGTCCCCTGAAGCCTCCTGAAGGAGCTTTGGAGGACTTAATTTTTTCACCCGCGGGACGAAAAAAACTTTTTGTGAGCAGAGAAAGAAGGCCCTCGTCTTTGACGAGGTCCTTTACCTTTAACATTTTGCGGTAAAAAGGTGCTCTTTCCTCCCGTGAGATCCTTAATGATCTCATCTAAGTTGGCTCCAAATAGACGCTCTCCTAAAAAGGGGATATTAGCCAATGCTTTTTTGGAACCTTGGTCGGCTAACCAACCTTTTAGCCACAGTGTACGCCTGAGAACCACTGCTGAAACTGATGCTCGCGCCAATAATGGAGTGGCGTCTAACGTCGCATCACACACAAACTGTAACCCCTGTATCATTTGTTCCAACAAATCTGATACCGCCTGAGGGACTTCTTCTAAGTCCCGGCGCAACCACTTGGTCCATTCAGTTACAGTCTGCGAAACCAGTCCAATAGCAATTATTGGTCTGAAAGCTGATCCAATCAAGGAAAACATGGTGCGAGACATAGCTTCTATCTTGCGATCCACTGGATCTTTAAAAGACGGGGCGTCTTCTAAAGGAATAACCGTGGCTTTATTCAATCTAGCAATTGGTGAATCCACCACAGGTGGTTCTGTCCATTTCTTAATGAGGGTTTCCTCAAACGGATAACGCCTGTTAATGCGTTTAGAAATAGCAGAGGTGCGTTTTGGCAGACTCCATTCCTCTTTGATTGGATTGCCAAAAACATTTGGGCAATGGAAAAACCTTCGCCATTTTCATGCGTTTTTTAGTCCCAAAAGGGATTTCAGTTTCAGCTATTTCTGACGGAATACCCTGTAATCTTAAGGTTTCTTGAACAGATACAATGAGTGCGTTTACCAACGCTTCCTCTCAGGCTATGGCTGATGCCGAAACATCCTCCTCACTGTCTGAAGAGACAGTACCCGAGACACCAATCCCAGATGAAGTACCTGCAACTGCAGAAATAAGCTCAGAGTCTGAATCCGAAGTTTCAGATAATAAGGGGTTAGGCGGGGGTCGCTTTCTTGCGCCCTGTCAATGACAAACCACTTCCACCCGGGACACAAAAGTTTCCATAATAGCTGACAATGATTCAACCATCAGTGGGGTGCTGGAGGATCCTGCAGACACCTCGAGGGGATCCGGTGGAGATACATGAGTGGCAGGGTCCATGTTAATTCAGGACACCTCTGCCAGAAAAAACAAAAAACTTTCTTTTTTTTTTTTTTTATGTGTCTCCCCCTAGCGCAATAGTGCCCCTCAGAGTACCTGCTTCTCATTCCCCACAGAGAGAGAGAGGGACCCCCAAGGCTCACCACCCGATACAGAGAAGTTTCCAACCAACTGCAGTCAGCGTCTGTCTTTTACAGACTGGAAAGAGCTGTGTTCGTTTTCCCGGGTAGAAGGACGTGGCTCCGCCCCCTGTGTACGCCTTCCGGTGTTCCCAGCTCTCCACGAGGTAGCTGGGCTCATCAAACATGGCCGCCCCCATACAGGAGACAATAGACTCCAAAAACATGGCGGCCGGCGTGACCTGAGGACATACATGCACCTGGTCTACGGCAAAATGGCGGCGGACTGCCGAAATCGTTTTTCCCAGCAAATCCACCTGCATCTCTGCTAAGTGGCGGTTTATCCATCTGCAGGAGGTACACTACAATTAAGGTAGGATTATACCTCCCATGTCTGCTGTAATACTACAGTCTGCTGGGTAGAGTGTTAGCTCTCAAACCAAGTCCACTTCCCACCAAACACATACTGTATTTACAAGGGGGACTTTTAGTGTCAGATATATACTGACCATGTATGGAGGGGCCCATAATTCATACTGCCTCATAACGAGGAAAAAAGGGAACGTTTACTCACCATACCGAACCGACAGGCACCCTCTCTTCACAATACCCTCTCCACCGGGGTGGGGGGTTGTGGACCACTCCGGACGCCTCGACTCTGTGGTTCCTGGCGTCCAAGCGAGACTTAACTCGCAAGGTCAGTCCCTCCAATGGGACTCCGTCGCGGCCGACCCAGCGCGGAGCTCTGGTCTGCACGCGCTCGTAGGCAGAAACCGGGGTGACCACTGGATCTCAACATCCAGCCCGTCGCCCGGCCCCCGCATACTTACTTGAATGTGTCGCGGCCGACCAAGCGCAATGCAATGGTCTGCGCGCGCTCGTAGGCCGGCTGGGGTGACCACTAGTGCCGCCCAGTCCGGCGTTTTTGCTTGAAGATCTCACAGGAAAAAAACACTGGAGAAAACTACCTAAAAAATATTTTCTCTAAAGAAAAAATCTTGCCAGGACCAAAAAGATCCCAGCAAGGAACTTAGGTCCTTACTCCTGACTAGACAGAAAAAAACTGATTCTCTGTAGCAGACAGGAAGAGGATATACCCTCTGGGACTGCCCCTAGGGTGGAGCCAGAACGTTTTTTCTTTCCGCCTAGTCCTACTCCTGTAGAGGGCAGCATAACCCAGTTCTTGTGAATCAAGAAGACTACGTCTGTCAATGAGCGACAGAGAAAAGCAGTGTCACTTTAAGAAAAACTGCAAAAAACGCGATCCACACCGCTGCACCACAAGTCCCAACCCTAGTACAGCCTGCAGCAGGGTGAGTGAGAAATGCCTACAGGGACCCCAGCAACATACCAAAACGATATGGAGGGATACAGGAACTTTCTGTGCAGAGAAAAAAAAAAAATAGGAACAACCTGGGTCATACACTAGTCACCCTAGCATCTCTCGCTGTCCAGCGATCATGGACTCCAAGAAAATGGCCGCCCCATGCATTCCAATGAATACATTGACGAAGAACGGAAACTACAGCAAAATGGCGGCCCCTACGGCGCGCAAAACGGTCTCCAGGACCCCTCCCAGTGGGGTCATCAGACAGTGGCATCAGGAGGTCCCCAGGAGGGTACCCCACCAGGACAAACCTCTGCTTGTAACAAAACTGAGTGCCTATAGCTGAAAGTGGGAGTAAACTTCCCTGGGACTGCCCCCATCGGCATAGTCAAGTTATGTTCCTGCCTAGTGTCCTACTCCCGTAGGGGGCAGCATAACCCAATGGCCAAGAAGAATATGGAGCTGTGTGTCATTGAACTATATAAAAAAAATCCAATAAACTTAATTTCTCTAAGAAAAAGTAGAAAATTTAATTTTTGCTCAAAATTTTTTATCTTTTTTTAATTTATAGGAGGTGAATACCACCAAAAATGGATTTTTGTAAAATCTTACCGTAAAATCCTTTTCTCTTAAGCTCATTGACAGACGTAGTCCTCCTTGATTAATATCAACTCGGGTTATACTGCCCTCTACAGAAGTAGGACTAGACAGGAAAGAAAACGTTCTGGCCACACCCTAGGGGCAGTCCCAGAGGGTATATCCTCGCACTTCCTGCTACAGCAAATCAGTTATGTCACAAAGCAGTGTTTAGAGAATTTAACCCAACACAACTCAAAAACAGAGGAGCGGGTACTACGTCCGTCAATGAGCTTGAGAGAAAAGGATTTTACGTTAAGATTTTTCAAAAATCCATTTTTCTCTGTCGCTCATTGACAGACGTAGTCCTCCTTGATTAATATCAACTCGGGACGTCCCAAAGCAGTGCCACAAATGAGGGGTGGGAAAATGGAAATCAAAATCCGATCTAGAAGGCCCAACCGGTGCCAACTAGAAGTTTTAAAGGCTCATCAATCTACACGATGAGACTCAACTGAAATTCCAACGGAAAAAAACCCTCGAGGTAGACCACCGGTCTCCTAAAATTGCGGCGTGCAAAACCTTGCGGCCAAATGAGGCATCCGCCGATGCCATCACATCAACTTTATAAAATTTTGTAAAGGTATGAACCGACGACCAGGTAGCCGCCTTGCACACCTGTACCACTGACGCCTGATGGCGGTAGGCCCAGGAAGTACTGAGCGCTCGAGCGAAGTGCGCTTTAACAGGGAACAGAGGATTCCGACCCTTAATAGAATAAGCCTGTACCACCATCTATCTAATCCATTTGGAGATAGTCGCGGCAGATGCAGGCAACCCCTTTCTGGGGCCATCCGTGATCACAAAAAGTGAATCCGTCTTACGGAACGATTCCGTAGTCTTCAGGTATACCCTGATTGCCCGAAACACATCCAAGGAATGCAACGAGGATGATTGGGCTTAGGACACAAAGAAGGTAGCACAATATCTTCATTCAGATGAAAATCTGAAACCACCTTAGGAAGAAAGGATGGCTTCGGATGAAGAACTACCTTATCCCTATGAACCACCAGATATGGGGAATGACATGATAATGCAGCCAGTTCCGACACCCTGCGTGCAGAAGTGATAGCCACCAAGAAGGCCACCTTCTGGGATAATGTAAGCAAGGGAATCTCCCTGATATTTTCAAAGGGAGGTTTCTGAAGAACCGACAAACACCAAATTAAGATCCCAGGGCGGTAAGGGCGCGCGCACTGGCGGAGCCAAGTGCCGCACCCCCTGGACACCAAGGAATGAGTAGCCCAAGGCTTCTGAACGAAGATTGCTAATGCTGAAACCTGACCCTTGATAGTGCTCAAGGATAGTTTCTGCTCAACCCCCTTTTGCAGAAAAGCCAAGATTCGGGTCACCGAATAGGTACGTGGGGGAAATCCCAAAGATTCACACCACGCGATATAAGTCTTCCATGTGCGATAATAGACTTTGCTGGAAGTCGCTTTCCTTGCTTTAATTAGAGTAGGAATAACTGAAGCTGACAACCCTCTGTCCTTCAGTACCTGGGTCTCAATAGCTAGGCCATTAAAACCAGCGACTGTAAAGCACGATGGAAGATCGGTCCTTGAGACCGCAAATCCTCCCTGAGAGGAAGTCACCAAGGAGCGTCCGCGACTAGCCTGTCCAAGTCGGCGTACCCAGCTTGATGAGGCCAGCTCGGAATTTCCAGGATAACTGGAGTTCCCTCCACCTCTATCGTGCGGAGAAATCTCAGCAGCAATTTGAGAGAGGGGGGGGGGGGGGGGGAAGACATATAGTAGCTGATACTGCCTTTACAGGCCGTTCAGCGCGTCTGCTGCGTCCGCTAGAGGATCGCGGGTGCGAGCCCTGTTGAGCCAACCTACCAACAGATCCATATCCGGGGTGCCCCAATGAAGGGACAGCTGGTGAAATACCTCTGGATGAAGAGACTATTCCTCTTGATCCAGAATCTGACGGCTGAAATAATCTGCCTGTCCACCCCCGTGATAAATATCGCGGAGAGAACTGGAACAACTGTTCCCCCAATAAGAATGTTGGCCACTTCTATGGCCGCCAGGGCACTCTTGGTGCCCCTTGGTGATCGACCTAAGTCATGACCGTGGCATAGTCCGATTGGATCCGAATTTATCAGAAGAAATGACTTCCCCTGGCTGAGCATCGGAGACCGAAGCCACCAGACCAGAGCCTCCCTGGTCCGCTCACTCAATCGGATCCGATTGTCCAGGGAATCGGGATTCCGATTCCATATGAGAAGAATCTCCTCTTTGGAGAATTCGGGTATGAGACGGGCAAACGGTACTGCCTCTAAGGAGGCGACCATCAATCCCAGCCAGTTGACGGACAGCAACATCCGAATCATTCACTGAATCTTCTGGAGTTTCTCCGCATGGAGAAACACTCTTGCCAAGGATGTATTCAAAATTAGGCCCAGATAGTTCAGTCTCCTGGTGGGAACCAGGGATGATCTTTGGGAAAAGCAACGAAAATGCTGATGTCCTGCAAAGATGGGGATATAAGGATAGGCATCCTAAATGTCTATGGACGCCAGGAAATCCCCCTGATGCAGGGAGGCCACCACTGTATGGATGGACTCCATCTCTTCCAAGACCAGAATTGGACGCACCTAGCCCTTTTTCCTGGGCATTGTGAACAAGTTCGACTAGAACTCCTCCAAGAAATGGGAACTACCACTGCTTGTTGTATCAAGCTGTCCCCAGCAAAGCTTTTAAGCGACTCGGGGATGTCGACTATTGGAAGGGAAGAATCGCACCGGTGGAAGTGATCGAAACTCGATCTTGTATCCCGACCATATGACCTTGCGAACCCCTTTATCCGGGATTCTGGAAAGCCCTGGATCCGGAAACCGGTGAAGATGTCCCCCCACCCTAGAGATGGGTGGGGCCCATTCTGTCAATCCAACGGGATAACAGTGGCTTTATTTAGTCTGGAAATCGGTGAGTCCACTATTGGTGGTACCGTCCATCTTTGTGATGAGGGATTCCTCAAAATGATAGCGCCTAGCCATGCGTTTGGAAATAGCAGGGCTCATTTACGGACGACCCTATTTGGGCAAGGGAAACCCTTCACCATTTTGGTAGGCTTGCTAGTACCAAAAAAGGAATATGAGTCTCAGCTACCTCTGCCGGTGTAACCTCAAGATTTAAGGTTTCCCAGACAGACAACTAGTGCTTCCACCAACGCTTCTTGTGCTATGGCGGAGGCAGAAGCGTCCTCCTTACTGTCTGAGGAGACCGTACCTGAGACCACAACCCCAGAAAAGGGACTGCAATGACCAGCTCAGAATCCATATCTGAGGTATCAGATGACATAGGGGTAGGCGGGGGTCGCTCTTCTTGACCCCCGTCCCTGACAGGCTACCTCCACCCGGGATACCAAAGACTCCAAAACTGCTGATAATGCATCATCACAAGTGGGGTACTGGAGGGTCCTGCGGCCACCCTGAGGGGATCAGGTGGGGATACATGTGTGGCAGGGTTCATGTAACAAGACACTTGCCAGCAAACACAAAAATTAATTGCAAGAAAAAAACATCTTTTTTTTTTTTTAACTTAGTTCCCCAGCGCAGTAGCGCCCCTCAGTCTACCTGCTTGGACCCCTCAGAGAGAGAGAGAGAGAGAGAGAGAGAGAGAGAGAGACCCCTAGGCTCACCTGATGCACAGAAGTTTATCAACCTGCTTCCAGCACTGTCTGTTACAGACAGGAAGTCTTTGGCTTGCTTTCCCTGGGCCAAGGAGGCGGCTCCGCCCCTTTACACGCCTTCTGGCGCCTCCCAATTACTCCACGAGGTGTTTGGTCACCTCAAACATGGCCGCCCCCATGCTGGAGACACGAGGCTACGCCAATAGGACAACCTCGTGCGATCTGCAGGAAAATGGCAGCGGCCTGTGTAGGATAGCGGCGGCTTGCAAGTTAGCAGCGGCCTACGGGATGTGTGCATTCTGCCTGTGCGGCCTGCGGAAGTGCCTCGGCCTGAGGGAGGCTGTGCGGCCTGTGGAAGTGACCGGCTTTCTGGAGGGATGGCGATATGTGGCTGCAGTAACTCAGGCATAGGCATCGGCCTGTGTACACACTAGACAGGTAGGATACCTCTATACCTCAATAGTAATGCCTTTTAGTAGTCTGCCACTGACTTCAGTCACCCAGTGACTTTAGTCAGCTCCCAAACCAAGCCTCCTAGTTTCTATTCACAAAAATCACACTCAAATTGGGGGATCTGTGACCTGTTATAGGATAGAGGGGAGACCCAGAAACTGAGTGTCCGACCATCCCAGAGAGGGGCCCGCGTCCACCAACAAACCCGACAGGGGGAGAGGGGGAACATTCTACTCACCATACCGGAACCAGGCGGGCGCCAACTCCTGACAGAACCCCTCTCCACCGGGGTGGGGGGGCTGTCGACCAATACGGACGCCGTGACTCTGTTGGTCATTGGCGACCAGGCGAGACGTTTAACTCGCAGGGTCAGTCCCCGTCCAGTGGGACTATGTCGCGGCCGACCCAGCGCGGAGCTATGGCCTGCACGCGCTCGTAGGCTGAACTGGGGTGACCACTGGATCTCAACATCCAGCCCGTCGCCCAGTTTCAGCGTACTTGCTTGAAGATCTCACAGGAACACTGGAGAAAAAAAGCGGTCTAAAAAAAGTATTTCTAAAAAAATCCTGCCAGGACCGAAGATCCTAGCAAGGAATCTAGGTCCTTACTCCTAACTAGACAGAAAAAAACTGATTTGCTGTAGCAGGAAGTGAGAGGATATACCCTCTGGGACTGCCCCTAGGGTGTGGCCAGAACGTTTTCTTTCCTGTCTAGTCCTACTCCTGTAGAGGGCAGTATACCCCAACTTGATATTAATGAAGGAGGACTACGTCTGTCAATGAGCGACAGAGAAAAGAAAGCTATTTGTCGGGGGGGGAGGACATACATTATGTTTGGGTACAGAATTGCATAACTGCAAAATTACCAGTTAAAAGTCATGCTGTGCCAAATTGCAAAAAAATGGCCTGGTCTTTAGGGGTAAAACCTCTCTGTCCAAAAGTGGTTAAAAAAAGTTACAATGAACAGAACAGTACCCTGCCTTTCAAAGGAATGCGCTAGAGATATTAGCAGAACAGAGTTTTATGAATGTAGAAAGCTTCTTTCATAAGGTAGACTTGCCTCACAATAATGGATCGATATACTGTACATCACTGCCTCTGTATCCCCCCCCCCCCCCCCCCCAAAGAGTCACAACATTACAGGACTGTTATGATACGTCTGATCCCCAAATCATTCAATCATTCTAGGGCAATACACTGTAATAAATAATTTAAAAAACTAAAGTACCAACCTGTTCAGTCTCTCCAACACAGAGTCATCGGCTAAAGAGATTTCATCCAACAAGAAAAAGCTATCTTCTCTCATAGCCAACACTAAAGGACCATCGTGCCACTCAAATAGTTTTGGGTTTTCTATATCCTCCTGTTTCAGACAACAAATACACTGTCACAAATACACTGTCACTACACTTCCATGTAGGGCTGTTAAAGCGGTAGTAAACTCATGAAAAAAAATCTCCAGAAAGAATAACGCAACTATGTATTACATTTCTAAACATAGCAGAAAACCCTGGAGTCTCATTGGAGCTTTCTTACTATTTGTGCAGCTTGTTTTGAGATTTCTCAGCTCTGTCTGAAGCCAATTCCATCTTTGCGGTGACGTCCCAATTCCTCCTGCATCTGTACTTCCGCCCTGTCTAGTGTGTCAATGCCAGAATCATGGGGACGTGTAACAAAATTTAACCAACTGCCTTGATTTCATGCAAAGTTGCCATGGTAAATTAGTCACTCATAACCAATCAAAATTCACATGTAAAGAAGCCCCCTCTTGTCCTGTGCTGATGCTAAATGGCACTGTATATACCCCCCGTGACGTAGCTATTCACATGGGGGGTTTCAGGAAAATATAAATGGTAAGCAATCTGGCGGGATGGATGGAGGCAGGAAATGTAGAAGCATAAACTGTTGGCACACAGTGTCAGGGAAAAAATGTGCCATGTGCAGGTGACCTAACAAAGACACAGCAAGCAATTTTGCCTAAAAGGTGCAGGTTGAAATACTTTGAAAGCCACCAATCTGTTAGTCATTTTATACTGCTTTACATAGTGCAAAGTTTAGCAGGAGAGTTTACTACCACTTTAACACGAACTATTCATATTTACTTACTTTACTCTTCGATTTGTGCCTAATGGGCCGCAGTCCACCCAAAAAGTCTGAGGTCTCCATGTGCTGGTGACAGTTTACAGAATACAATGTTTGGTTTGACAATGCTGCAAATAGCTGGCATATGGTGGTTTTCCCGCACCTTAAGATTAAGAAAATAAAACAAATAAAAAACCTCAACAGAGCTGCTTGCTGTCATTTTTGTCTACACAAGGAAAAATGTCACTTACCCAGTATCACCAACAAGTAATATTGGTTCTCCAAATTCTAAAGCTCGACCCACAAGAACAGCAAGTCTTCTCATTGCCTGGGTCCACACAATATGGGAAAAGTTCTCATCGGTAACACCAGTCTTAACGGATAGTCGTTCTGAATATCAAAAAAAAAAAAAAAAAATGATAAAAGAATTAAGCATGTTTTGTTGCTTAGGAGCAAATGTCCCTCCATTACAGCTCTTTTCAACCAGGGTGCTTTGCCTAAAAATTGGCAAAAAATTCTCAAAGTTGTCAAGTCTTTTTCTAGAAACACGAGAATACTAGTCAGTACCAGCTTGCAAAGATAGAGGAATAAATCACCTAATGTTGGGTGGCTCAAGTATGTGGATGCTGCTGTAATACATGAAAATGGGATTTTTAACTTACCGTAAAATCCATTTCTCTGATGTTGATTGATGGACACTGCTCCTTATCTTCTTGTCCATTGGGTTATACTGCCCCCTACAGGAATAGGACACTAGGTAGGAAAAAAAAAAACTTGACTACGCCTATGGGGCAGTCCCAAGGAGTATACTCCAACTCAGTTATAGGCACTCGGTTTTGTTACAAGCAGTGTCAGAAGAAAGCCAACTCCACAGAGAGGTGGGTGCTGTGTCCTCCAATAAACATCAGAGAAATGGATTTTACGGTAAGGCAAAAAACGGAATTTTTGTAAAATCTTACCTGTAAAATTCCTTTCTCTGAGTCCTCCGACAGTCGCCGCCTCCTCTAAGTCATCACTATTGGGTATTGACTTCCTATCCGTAGGAATAGCTAGGCATATAGACTTAGTCAAAAGACAAAAGGCATTAGCATATACACACCCATGGGGGCTGTCCCACTGGTCAATACCCCCCCTGCATCACCACTCCCAACTCAGTTTGGTAGCATAGCAGTAGGTAATAAGAACCCCAAAAGAGGGGCGGGGGCGGCGACTGTCGGAGGACTCAGAGAAAGGAATTTTACAGGTAAGATTTTACAAAAATTCAGTTTTCTCTTACGTCCGACAGTCGCCGCCTCCTCTAAGTCATCACTATTGGGATGTCCCAAAGCAGTGTAGACATGAGGGGTGGGAGACGCAACCGTAGAAAAGGCAACGCATTACCCACATCAGAGAAAGGAATCTTACATGCACCGTAAGAACCAACTGGGCAACAGAAAAAAACAATGCTCAACAGGAGCAACAGCCCAGGAAAGCAAATGCCAACAGCCAGGGACCCAGAGAAAATTCAAAGGTCCATCATGGCACAGACGCACTGAGAACTTTGCGGCCAAAAGAAGCATCAGCTGATGCCAGAACGTCTATTTTGTAGAACTTGGAAAAAGTGTGCACCGACGACCAAGTCGCCGCCTTGCACACCTGGGCCACGAGGCCCGATGACAATAGGCCCAGGAAGTACTCAAAAACCTGGTAGAGTGCGCCCTAACAGGGAAGGGCGGAACCCGTTCCTGCAAGGCGTAAGCCTGTTCAATGGTCTGTCTGATCCATTTTAGGAAGGCTGAGACTGAAGCCCCAGCACAAGGTAGCCTGACTATTCCTGACGCTAGGCAAATTAAAACCGAGTTGGGAGTGGTGATGCAGGGGGGGGGTATTGACCAGTGGGACAGCCCCCATGGGTGTGTATATGCTAATGTCTTTTGACTAAGTCTATATGCCTAGCTATTCCTACGGATAGGAAGTCAATAACCAATAGTGATGACTTAGAGGAGGCGGCGACTGTCGGAGGACGTAAGAAAAAAGCCATTTTCTCTTTCGTTCATTGACGGACACAGCTCCTTATCTTCTTGACCATTAGGAGGTCCAAAAGCAGTGTCAAACTTGAGGGAACAGCAAGAAAAAAGAAAATCAAGGCTAAATTGTAGCCAACCAGGTAACATGGAGCTCACCTGGAAAAAAAAAAAAAAACCTCAAAAAAGGAGCAGTTCCTCTAAACAGCAGCCTGCAAAACCTTACGACCAAAAGAAGCATTCGCAGATGCAAACTTATCCACCTTCTATAACTTTGTGAAAGTGTGTACAGACGATCAGGTGCCCCCCTTGCAAACCTGCATCACTGAAGCCTGATGATGGAAGGCACAGGAAGCACTCAGCGCCTGAGTAGAGTGCACCTTAACAGGGAAAGGAGGAACCTGACCTTTAATTGAACAGGTATGAATCACTGTCTGATCCATCTGGAAATGCTTGCAGCAGAAGCAGCCAACCCTTTGAGGTCCACCCGTGAGTACAAATAGGGAGTCTGACTTCCTAAAAGACTCCATAGCTGCAAGAACACCAAGATTGCCCGAACCACATCCAGGAAATGCAAGGCAATTTACTTAGGATGTTTAGGCCTGGGACATAGGGAAGGCAACACAATTACTTCATTAAAATGGAAATCAGAGACGACCTTTGAAAGGAACGAAGGGCAGGGATGAAAAACCACCTTATCTCTGTAAACCACTAGGTAAGGTGGACAAGACAACGCCAGCAGCTCCGACAACCTGAAGAAGAAATAGCCATCAGAAGGCCACCTTCTGGGACAACGTAAGCAGGGGAACCTTGCAAAGACTTTCGAAAGGAGGTTTCTGCAGAACTGACAGCACCAAATTGAGGTCTCACGAGGGGAATGGAGACCGCACTGGAGGAGCCAAGTGTCGAAATCCCTGGAGAAAGGTACGCACCAAAGAGTGTGTGGCCAATGGATGTTGAAAGAAAACCGCTAAGACCAAAACCTGGCCCTTGATGATAGGTTAGGCGCTGCTCAATTGTGGCGAGGCAAGCCTGGAGCCACCAGAATGCATATCTAGCCCAGCGAAGCCAGCCTGGAGCCACTAGAATGAGTGGAATCCCTTCCACCTCGATCTTGCACAGAAGTCTTGGCAGAAGTTTGAGAGTGGGGAAGGCGTAAATCAGACGATACTGACTCCAAGGGGCAACAAAGGCATCTGTGGTGTCGGCTAGAGCAGTGGTCCTCAACTCCAGTCCTCAGGGCCCACTAACAGGCCAGATTTTAAGTATTACCTTGGGGAGATGCAGACTAGAGTATTGCAATCACTGAGCAGCAAATGATATCACCTGGGATGTATTTCAGTTATCTTGCAAATCTGGCCTGTTAGTGGGCCCTGTAGGCTAGGGTTGAGGACCACTGGGCTAGAGGATCCAGAGACTGTGCAACAAACCTCTGTACCTTCCTGTTGAGACGAGAGGCCAACAGGCCACCTCGGGAGTACCCCACCAGAGAGACAACTGATGAAACACCTCCAGATGAAGCAAACATTCCCCCTGGTCCAACGCCTGTCGACTGAGGTAACTTGCTTGCCAATTTTCAACCCCTGGGATGTGTACAGCAAAGAGGGCTGGAACGAGTCGTTCTGCCCACCTTAGAATATCGGCTACTTCCCGAGCCGCCAGGGCACTTCTTGTGCCCCCTTTGAGATTGACATAGGCCATGGCCATGGCATTGTCAGATTCAATGCATACTGGGCACCCCTGAAGTCCAATGATCCAAAGTCTGATTGCTTGGCGTTTCAGTACATTGATCGGCAGTCTAGGCTCTGGAAGAGTCCAGACCCCCTGAGCACAGTCTGTGTCGAGGACGCCCCTGCAGCCAGACAGGCTGGTATCCGTGGTGACAACTATCCAGTACAGGGGGAGAAAGGATTTTCCCTGTCGAAGTGCTGGAGAATGAAGCCACCAGATCAGGGACCCTCCTGTTCCCCGGGCTCAACAGGTTCAGACTGTCTAGAGACTGAGGATTCTTGTCCCATTTCAACAAGATCTCTTTTTGCAGAGATCTCATGTGGAACTGTGCAAGCGGAACCACCTCAAAAGGTTGACACCATCAGGCAAAGAACCGGCATGCAAGCCCAGAGGAATGACCGTCTGTTGGACAACAGAAGCAGAAAACTCTGGCTGAGGCCTGTCCGGTTATATCTAGATAAAATTATAAAGTTGATGAAACAAATTTGACACATGTAATTTGACGTTTGTCTGACACGATAAAATTTAGTGCAGGAAGAGAAGCCTTGAGAGATGGGCCCTGTAGCGGAGTAGCAGTATGATCCACGATATCTCCACTGGTAGTCAGACACAGCATACAATAATCCTGGTAGCGTATAATATTCCCAACCCTCCAATAACCAGACGACACATAGCTTGGAGGTCAAACACTAGAATGCCTTGTTTATTGAAAACACAAGGATCTACACTCTGCCAAAACCCCTCCCTCTTCGAGACATTCCACACACAAAGCCGAATATCCCATAATAACCTTAACTCTGCCAGACAGAAACAATA
The DNA here is from genome assembly GCF_965119305.1 of Pelophylax lessonae. NCBI lineage: Eukaryota > Metazoa > Chordata > Amphibia > Anura > Ranidae > Pelophylax > Pelophylax lessonae. The sequence continues at coordinate 370,795,816 of NC_138770.1, forward strand.
GGACAATAGAAGGCAGGTATTTAACAACAAACCCCCACCCATCTCCTGAGGGACACTGCTCAAACATATGATAATCCCAAGTGAAAGAGTTCTCACTCTCTCCACACAAACCACACTACAAACACTTGGTTCTTAAAAGGTATACACATGCAATAAACATAATGCATACATGAAGGACAATATACAGTGGCTGTGTTTGCCACAGTGCTCCCCCAGAACCAAGCCGACATACACAGTCTGATCCATAACGGATCGGCTTGGGGATGCCCGGGGAGTACTCACAGATCATTTTTAAAGTTCAGTTTGTCGTGACAACCCGTCAGCATGGCCATTCCGTTTTCCGGGGCGGTAGTGAATAGTAAAGTCATAAGGTTGTAACGCCAAACTCCAGTGCAACAACCGGCATTGTCCCCTGCCACTAGGTTTAGCCATACCAACAGGTTGTGATCCGTTAACTGTTGTCCATACAAGTAGGGCTGAAGCTTCATTCCCTGGGGAGAAGCTCTCTGCTCAAGTAGGTTACGGGTTGTTCTCTGCCATCTTCTCCAACCGGGCTCAATACTGTTCTTAATCCAAACATTGAAGTGTCTGGACCTCAGAAGGCCATTAGGTCTCCGGGATATTGGCCTGGGATCTGGATTGGCAGGATCGCTGAGGCCAAATGGCCTAGATCGTTCCCCAGTAAGATGTCGGTGGGGAGCTCCCGTATCAACCCCACATCAATCAGACCTGACCCGGCACCCCAATTCAAGTGGACCCTCACAGTGGGTAGTCTGTGTACTGCTCCCCCTGCCATCCGTACCACTGCTGAGCCTCCGGTTCGGGCGGCATCTGGAACCAGGTGTCGCTTGACCAAGGTGAGAGTGGCTCCCGTGTCTCGGAGACCTTGAGCGGGCACTCCATTCAACTGGACCGATTGTAGATGATGCTGTTGGTTCTCCGTAGCAGCTTGCACCGGGTTAGCTTCATGAAGGGTACCCCATTGCTCCTCGGTGTGTTTGAACCTGGGTACGACTGGGGAAACCTCTGTGGGATAGTAGGGGACCGTTGTCCGTGCTGAAGGGGGTGACCCTGGTCAGATCCACGCAGCTTGGTTCCTGCCCTGGGTACAGTCTTGTCGATAGTGCCCAAACTGCTTGCACCTGTGGCACTATACCCCATTGCGGGACGGGTATCTGGGTGTCTGGTGTTTGGAGGATTTTCGCCCCGTCTGTGGTAGTAGGTGTCCTGTGGTGCGAGCCTGCTGCCGGGTAACAACCGAATAAGCTTCATGGATGGTAGATAGGGGAACAAAAGCTGAAGTAAGCTCCCCCAGGTCGTTGCCAAAAAACGTCTGCGGGTAAATCCTGCATCAAGCCCACCTCCACATTCCCTGACCCAGCTCCCCAATTCAGGTGTACTTTCGCAGTGGGAACTTTGAAAATGGCACCCCCTGCTACTCGCACAGCTACAGAATCCCCAGTGAGTTGTCTGGATGCAATAAGGTGATTCCGGACCAATGTGATGGTTGCCCCAGAGTCACGTAACCCTTCTAGTTGTCTCCCCTCCATGTGCACAGCTTGTCGGTGGTTTTGTCGATTGTCCGATGCCGCTTGAATGGGATTAACCTCGTGTAGGGTGCCCAGGGGTTCCTCCATTTGGATTGCTGTGAAGGGTTGTAATGCAGGGGCTGCTTGGTAACAGTGTACAGCGGCTCGAGGTGCTGGTGTGTAGCTCTGATTCGGCCAGGGCTGACTAGGCCGATTCCCGGGGACAGTCTTTCTGTATGTGCCCCATTTGGTTGCAGAGATGGCACCGGGTATGGGCTCGTGGTTGGTACCTGGGGTACTGACTGTTACCTCCTCCTGAACGTGGGTGTGCTGGTTCGGTGACTGCTGGTCGGTGATGGGGTTGCTGGGCAACTACCCTAGGCGGTGGTCGTTCTTCCCCTCTAGTGTCTTGGTGCTCATCTGCCAATTTAGCAGCCTCTGGAAGGGTGCAAGGTTTACGGTCCCTTACCCAGAGCTGCATTTCTTGAGGTACAGTGGGTACAGAAAGTATTCAGACCCCCTTAAATATTTCACTCTGTTATATTGCAGCCATTTGCTAAAATCATTTGGGTTCATTCTTCTTCCTCATGAATGTACACATAGCACCCCATACTGACAGAAAAACACAGAATTGTTGACATTGTTGCAGATTTATTAAAAAAGAAAAACTGAAATATCACATGGTCCTAAGTATTCAGACCCTTTGCTGTGACACTCATATATTTAACTCAGGTGCTTTCCATTTCTTCTGATCATCCTTGAGATGGTTCTACACCTTCATTTGAGTCCAGCTGTGTTTGATTATACTGATTGGACTTGATTAGGAAAGCCACACACCTGTCTATATAAGACCTTCCAGATCACAATGCATGTCAGAGCAAATGAGAATCATGAGGTCAAAGGAACTGCCTGAAGAGCTCAGAGACAGAATTGTGGCAAGGCACAGATCTGGCCAAGGCTACAAAAATATTTCTGCTGCACTTAAGGTTCCTAAGAGCACAGTGGCCTCCATAATCCTCAAATGGAAGACGTTTGGGACGACCAGAACCCTTCCTAGAGCTGGCCGTCCGGCCAAACTGAGCTATCGGGGGAGAAGAGCCTTGGTGAGAGAGGTAAAGAAGAACCCAAAGATCACTGTGGCTGAGCTCCAGAGATGCAGTCAGGAGATGGGAGAAAGTTGTAGAAAGTCAACCATCACTGCAGCCCTCCACCAGTCGGGGCTTTATGGCAGAGTGGCCCGACGGAAGCCTCTCCTCAGTGTAAGACACATGAAAGCCCGCATGGAGTTTGCTAACACGTGAAGGACTCCAAGATGGTGAGAAATAAGATTCTCTGGTCTGATGAGACCAAAATAGAACTTTTTGGCCTTAATTCTAAGCGGTATGTGTGGAGAAAACCAGGCACTGCTCATCACCTGTCCAATACAGTCCCAACAGTGAAGCATGGTGGTGGCAGCATCATGCTGTGGGGGTGTTTTTCAGCTGCAGGGACAGGACGACTGGTTGCAATTGAGGGAAAGATGAATGCGGCCAAGTACAGGGATATCCTGGACAAAAACCTTCTCCAGAGTGCTCTGGACCTCAGACTGGGCCGAAGGTTTACCATCCAACAAGACAATGACCCTAAGCACACAGCTAAAATAATGAAGGAGTGGCTTCACAACAACTCCGTGACTGTTCTTGAATGGCCCTGCCAGAGCCCTGACTTAAACCCAATTGAGCATCTCTGGAGAGACCTAAAAATGGCTGTCCACCCACGTTTACCATCCAACCTGACAGAACTGGAGAGGATCTGCAAGGAGGAATGGCAGAGGATCCCCAAATCCAGGTGTGAAAGACTTGCTGCATCTTTCCCAAAAAGACTCCTGGCTGTATTAGATCAAAAGGGGGCTTCTACTAAATACTGAGCAAAGGGTCTGAATACTTAGGACCATGTGATATTTCAGTTTTTCTTTTTTAATAAATCTGCAACAATGTCAACAATTCTGTGTTTTTCTGTCAGTATGGGGTGCTATGTGTACATTCATGAGGAAGAAGAATGAACCTAAATGATTTTAGCAAATGGCTGCAATATAACAAAGAGTGAAAAATTTAAGGGGGTCTGAATACTTTCCGTACCCACTGTAGTCTCTGGAAAAACTGCTCCAACAATAATAATTGCAAAACATCCTCTCGTGAAGTGGCTTGTGCTGCATCTAACCATCCGGTGGCCGCCCTGTGCAAACGATGGGCAAACTCAGTGTGGGAATCTTGGTGCTGCTTTTTAAGATCCCGGAATCGAAGTTGGTTTGCTTCGGAGGTGATGGCATACCTGGTTAAAATCGCCTGCTTAACTTTCTGGTAGTCCCGGATGTCGGCATTAGGGACTGCCCGATACGCATCGGCCGCCCGGCCATCAATTTCCCAGCCAATATCTGTACCTGATCCTCTGGGTCAATGTTATGTAACTGGCACAGCCTCTCGAAGTCTTGCAAATACCCATCTATTTCTCCCTCCGTGTCTGTGAAGTTTTTAAACGCCTGGTACGGTATTTTGGGTTTACCTTGCGGCATGCTGAGTGGAGTTGGGTGTAGTTGGAGAGGTTGTGGCTGGGGCCCCCTTATGGCCATGATGTATTCATGTACGTCCGCTGCGACCCGTTCATGGGTTTCCATTGATGGGGTACTTGGATACAAGGCTATCCTGCTGCGAAATTCCAGTTCAAATTCTCAGTCTGTTTCTGGCCTTGCATCCATGGCTGCTCTGTCTTCTTCCATGAGTTCTTCGATCAGCGTCGCCTTGTTTTTGTTGCTGGCTATCTTGCCTCTAGCAATGCTTTCAATGTCTGCCGCTTTAGCCGTGTATAATCCGTTCCCATTCACCAGCCTTTTGTGTAGTTTTATGTACTGCCGAACTCCGGTTTCATCTGAATGGTTTGGCTCATACGTTACTGTTTCTTTTCTCTTTGTTCGCATGAATACTGCCGAACGCTGCTTTGCTGTGTGGATAAAGATCCCGTCGCTTGCCACCAATTGAAGCGGAGTAGCAGTATGATCCACGATATCTCCACTGGTAGTCAGACACAGCATACAATAATCCTGGTAGCGTATAATATTCCCAACCCTCCAATAACCAGACGACACATAGCTTGGAGGTCAAACACTAGAATGCCTTGTTTATTGAAAACACAAGGATCTACACTCTGCCAAAACCCCTCCCTCTTCGAGACATTCCACACACAAAGCTGAATATCCCATAATAACCTTAACTCTGCCAGACAGAAACAATAGGACAATAGAAGGCAGGTATTTAACAATAACAAACCCCCACCCATCTCCTGAGGGACACTGCTCAAACATATGATAATCCCAAGTGAAAGAGTTCTCACTCTCTCCACACAAACCACACTACAAACACTTGGTTCTTAAAGGTATACACATGCAATAAACATAATGCATACATGAAGGACAATATACAGTGGCTGTGTTTGCCACAGGCCCCACACACAATAATGTTGACAAACTCTAATAGTGCAAATTAGGCTACAAGCTTGGGTAACTATTCAGTCACAATTGACAATACAAAAATGTTCCCATCTTCAAGGTCTGTAAATAAAGAGATGTGATAAGGACTTGAAACTCAAAGTGAAAGAGGAAACTCATTAAAGGAACAAAGCAATAAACTGTCCTTTTGTTCTAAGGGTGAAATGATCTAGCCCTGGGACATCCAGTATTGAATATATATATATATATATATATATATATATATATATATATATATATATATATACACACACACACACACACACACACACACACACATCTATATGTGCACATCTATATATTATATATATATATATATATATATATATATACATACATATACACACATACATACACACACACACATCTATATGTGTACATCTATATATGTATGTATGTATGTATGTATGTATGTATGTATGTATGTATGTATGTATATGTATGTATCCGGTTGTCACTATATATTGAATTTTGATGTTATGTGCAAAGGATAATGCATAACAGGAATAATTCCTTAGAAGTGATACATGGGATGAATTTGTGTATATCCTCAAGGGATATTCCCATCATTTTAAAAAGGAATAACTGATCAACTGAGATGGCTCACCCACCAAATCATAAGTAGTGTCCAAAAGAAGCTATAAACTACAAAGGGCATGATGCCATGATCTATCCCTATGAATGCATTGCAATTAAAATCTTGCACTAAGATTATGGAAAAATGGAATAAAGAGTTTTCCTACAGGAGATTAATGGAGCTACTAATAATGATACTACCAGCAGAGAACGCAATCTGGGAACAAGACACTGGAATGTCATAAAAGCAGAAATCACCAGATCCCTAAAATATGATTCATATTAATAAAAAGGTTTACAGCAAATCCCCACATCACATTATAGGACAATCCCAATTCCAATAATGTAACTGAACTGTTAGCCAATGGGCAGGTAATAGATGACCAGTCACTGCCCACTTTTGAAACCACCACTGAGGAGACCGTCAATATTGGTTGGGGAGTGGTCAATACAATCAATAGTTCCTAATCATATAAAAAGAGGACACCTGGAAAAAGAGGGACTAAAAAAAAAAAAAAAAAAAAAAAAAAAAACCTGAAGAACACACCTAAGGGATGACACAGGAAAAGACCGCTGCCATTGACCACTGCCCACCTTGCTGATCTCTTGCTGTTAAGACGAACCACCATACCTTGAACATTTTTTTTTCCTTGGAAGGAGTGGTGAGATATAGACTTAATTTTTCCTTAACACATTTACTTCCAAGATAGTAGGAACTGTATGGTACTGTCTGAAATTTTATGATAATTTCCATTGGGTAGAGCAAATTTATGTGTTAGGTTTTTTTTCCCACTTAAATCGATTTTATGAATTGAAATAGTTTTGTCTAAGGTTAATGCCAATTTAGTAGATTTATTGAATTTAGGACGTATTTTTGTATAATAGTGTGTTGCTCTTTCTTTGAAATTTCTTTCTTTCCTACGGCCGCAGAAAGTGAGAAACCGCCTTAAGGGCTCTTTCACACGGTCCGCCTCCGTAGGTGGATCTGTGCTGCTCAGCGGGGATCGATCCGCGATCCCCGCTGAACCGGCGGATGACAGCTCCATCTCCGCTTGCAGTGCGGAGAGGGAGGTGTCACAGCCCCCGCTGCTCTCTATGGGAGATCAGATGAGAGCAGACCGCCTGCCCAATCCAATCCCTGAACGGATGGAAAAATAGGGTTTCTGTCCGTCCAGATTTCACTGACAGGATCGGATACGGGTGGCAGCTGGTGTCAGCGAAGGTGTCTCCGCTGACATCCGCTGCCCCACAGAGCTGCATGTAGGATAAAAAACTGACAGGCGGATCTGATCGGACCGCCCGTGTGAAAGAGCCCCAAGAGTGGTCAGGCATATTTTGTTTTTGATATTTTAAATCAGTTAATTTTACTTTGTCTGGTTGTATCCAATACTGTTTTTGGTTTCTAAAATGTATTTCTAATTACATTGTAACTGTGCAACATATCTTTGATGTTATGTATGGAATATGAATCACCAGTAAATTTAGTTTTGTATGTAAATATATAATTATACTTGTATTTTAATAAATTATATTTAGTATTTAAATTGGGAGATATTTATATATTGGTAAGAAATCACCATAAGCTCCAAGAACTCAGGAAATTGCTGTGGTATACTATTGTCTGAACAAAATTGATAGGGTTTTTTTAGTTATGAAATTATTTGCCGTAAATCGGCTGGAGGCACTGCGTAATAATTCTATTGATAATTCAGACACCGCCTTTTAGTAAAAAATTTAAATAATCAGATTTTATAACACACTGCACAACAGGCCGAGTCTAGAGTCCCACCCAGATAGTCCAGTCCTGTGGACAGAACCAGAGCAGACTTCTGAAGGTACAGAATCCAACCGAACTCCATCAGAGTTCGCAGAGTAATTTCCAAGTTGTCCATCAGAGCAGTCGGAGACTCCGTTCACAGAACATGATTGTCCAGGTATCCCAGTGCCGAGCTTCCCCGCTGACGCTACAATGCTAGTACCGGGGCCAACACTTTTGTGAAGGCCCGAGGATCGGAGGCCAGACCAAAGGGTAACACCACAAACTGATAATGCTCCTCGTCCATGGCACAGCAGAGGAAGCGCTGGTGACCGACACATATTCGAAATGTGAAGGTAGGCGTTCTTGATGTCGCTAGAGCAAGAAAATACCTCTGATGAAGGGCCGCCACTCCCCTGTGAATAGACTCCATTCGGAACGTCTATACTCGCACAAAGCAGTTTAGCACCTTGAGGTCCAGAATTGGACGTACCTTGCCTTCCTTCCTGAGAATTGTAAACAGGTTTGAGTAAAACCCCTGAAAATATTCCGAAGCTGGAACCAGGACAATCAATCTTTGAAAAAGTTTTGCACTGCCCCAAAGAGACCCCTTAAATCACCTGGGGGCAAGCGCAGGTTGGAAGGGAAGAACTTTTCCCGAGGTTAAGACAAACGCGATCTTGTAGCCGGACTGAATGACTAATGGCGCTTTTCCGCTGCATGGAACCGTACCGGTTCGGCACCCTTTTGTGCTTTTCCACTGCTGGTACCGCATGGTATAGGGTCGGAACAGTTCGGTACGGTACGGTATAGGTTTGCTTTTCCACTGCATGGAACCGAACGGTACGGCCCTGAAAAAACAGTACCTACTCGATTGTGGTTCCAACAGGTACCAAACTGGTACCAAATACCACAATCCTTTTCATGCAGTCACTACTAGCCACTGATTGGTCAGAGAATCCCACCCACCCCGTTGTTATCCCACCCACTTAACTTTAGTACTGCTTTAGTGGAAAAGCAAACCTATACCGTACCGTACCGAACCGTTCCAACCCTATACCATGCGGTACCAGCAGTGGAAAAGCAAACCAGGCCAAGCAGGGCCGAGTAGAGCCGAGCCGGTACTAGCCGGTACTTGCAGTGGAAAAGTGCCATTACTGGACCCACTTGTCCTGTGCCAGGGTGGTCCATGGATCAGGAAACCAGCAAAGACGCCCCTTCACCCCAGAGGAAGCCTTGGCCGTAGGTCTGGAAGAGCCCGCTCATGGGTTGCCAGACCAGTTCCTCTTAGAACCTCCAGTGGAGGCCCTGAAGGGCTTCGATCCCTTGCCTTGAGACCCTGAGGGACAAAAAGGCGTCTTCTGAGCCGAGAAGAATGGCCCAAGTCTACGATGGGTCTCCTTGTCCTTGGGAAGCCTGCAGAAGGAGAGTACTCTTCCCCACTGTGACTGTCCACTTTTTAAGCAGGGAATCCTAAGAATACCGCATTGCAAAACACTTAGGGACCGCAGAAGCGCGTTTTGGACAACCCCACTGTTTTGTTTGGATTATTGTTGGGACCCGGAGGGTATCAGATGGGGAAATGTGCTCAAGGGACTTCATTAGTGAAGAGGGGGACTTACCAAAAAAAAAAAAAAAAAAAAAAGCACAAAACACTGCTAGGGACACCCCCACCGTGCTGGCGGCACCACAGGGCCCAGCACAAAGAGCACTACCGCTGATATAGCAGAGAGAGAGAGAGAGAACCCCCACAAAAAGACTCACCAACGATCAGGTACTTACAGCACCAATCTAACTGCACACAATGCAGCGATCAGGAAGAGAAAGATCCAGGAGTCAGCCCTAGGGGATGAAAAGGGGCTCCCATCGTCAAAATCACTGCCCATATAGCATCAAAAACAGGACCACCGCTATTTTCAATGAAGAAACTATTCACTAGAAAATGGCTGCCAAGGCTACACAAACATTGCAACCGATCTACAGTGCAAAAAGGCTACAAGAAAATGGCGGCATCACGCGGCTCCCGGTGGGACCCCCAGGAGCTCCTAACACAATCCCAGCACGAAGGGGTGCCCTGGAAGGAGCCCCCACCAGGTATAGCCCCCTCCCAAAAGTCTGTTTGCCAGCTCAACACCCCAAACCGACCTAAAAGGTTTGGCCACCCCATGGGAGGGGAGAGAGGGCATATGGGGAAAAACCCTACAGAGGACCAGCGAGAAAAAAGGGGAGGGGGGGATGCTGCATGGGAAGAAGGGCAACAAGGGGGCCTGACCATCTTAGGGAGGGGCCCACGTCCACCCCAAAACCCTCCAGGGATGAGGGGGGACAGCTACTTACCATACCAGGAACAGGGTGGGCACCGCTCCTGACAGACCACCGCTCCATCAGAAATGTCCAGTGGGGCTATGTTACGGCCAGCCAAGCGCGGAGCTGAGGCCTGCATACGCTCACTGGCCAGACTGGGGGGACCCTCTGGAGCTAGATTATGTAGTTCGTCGCCCAGTCCAGCAGTTGATTGAAGATTCTCACAGGAACAAAAAGATAGGAAAAAGTTCAATCTAAGGAGAAAAAAACTCCTACTCTCTTCAGTCTAACCCCTGCCATCTTCTTTCCTTCCTACCTTCAGAACTGGTATAATTTCAATCACTTCTCTACCCACTACCTGAAGCTAGTCTTACAAATTTGTATAATAAAGTTAGATTTTCTACTTCTAAAAATGTTTCACTTTTTTATTAACTTACAATATTGTTGCCTAATGCGTTACTTTACCGACCACCCCACAGCCAATAAAGTCCTCCATTATTAGTTAGGGGAGTTTCCCCTCTAGTCCTTTTCCTATGTATACTTCTGATGTGGCAGTGGATGATTGTCCCATGAGCTGGTATAGTCATAGATTTATATACTGGACTACTCTGTCTTAGCAGTCACACTTGAAAACTGAATGGTATTATATTTCACTGGTCTTCCGTTATGGACAGCCTTTAACCAATTTGGTTGGACAGTCTACTGCTTAGCTATTCCCTAGATCAGTGGTCCTCAACCCTGGTCCTCAGGGCCCACTAACAGGCCAGGTTTGCAAGATAACTGAAATACATCCCAGGTGATATCATTTGCTGCTCAGTGATTGCAGTACTCTAGTCTGCATCTCCCCAAGGTAATACTTAAAATCTGGCCTGTTAGTGGGCCCCGAGGACCGGAGTTGAGGACCACTGCCCTAGATAACCTGAGATGGTACTGCTTCAACAACAGTATCTTCTGTATTGTTATAACAATAGATGAGAAGATGAAATTACTGCATTAAAAGCAAAACTGGCTTATCTTGAAGATCGCTCAAGAAGAAATATTAATTTTAGAGGAATTGATATATCTGAACCCCCCTACTGAACTTCAAAAATGTGTTTAACACTTAATCTCTGACCTCCTGCCTGAAACACCAAAACGTGAGGTAGTGGTGGACAGGGTTCATAGATTACACAAGCCGGCATACCTTCTTGAAAATGAGCCATGGGATGTCATTGCTAGACTTCACTTTTTCCATGTGAAGGAAAATTTTATGCATTTTGCTAGGCAGAACTCTCCATTACCTGCCTCCTACTCCAAACTGGCTCTACTCAAGGACCCCTCAACAAATCATGCAGGCATGCAAAAACCTGATTTTCCTAACCAATTTATACCGGAACAACCAGCTGCTATATAAATGTAGCTTTCAGGCCAAAATTGATGTTTACTTGGAACCAATCAATCATACGCAGTGTCCTCATTTGAGGTAATGAAACTAGCCAGACAATGGGGGTTGATTCCACATGAGAAACACCAAGGCTCTCAGAAAAATCTCCCCATCCAGGGTGTATCCCCTATGGGGAAAAAACCCTGGACTGATTGACTAACTATAAAGCACCCTGTAGGTGGCTGGCAGCACGGACAGCAGGGTGGGAGCTGTTACTCCAAGAGCAAAAAACCCCCCAATTGAAATTGAAGAAAAATCCACTCGTTGATAGAAATCTCTCTTTTTACATGTGGTTTGTCCTTGTTCCCTTCTGTTTGAAGGTTTTAAATTTCTGTTTTTTCTTCACCATGAACTAGGGATAGAATATGTTTTTTTCAGGGCCAATACCAATATTTTGGTCACAAAAATTATAATTTTTGACACAAATCTGGTATTGAATGTTAATGTTTAACATTTTTAACCACTTGCCCACTGGGCACTTAAACTCCCTTCCTAACCAGACCAATTCTCAGCTTTGTGCTCTCATATTTTGAATGACCATTACTCAGTCATGCAACACTGTCCGCATATGAAATTTTCGTCCTTTTTCTCACACAAACAGATCTTTCTTTTGGTGTCATTTAATCATAATTGTTTTTTTATATTTTCTGCACTATAAATAAAAAAAATACCGAAAATTTTGTAAAAAAAAAAGGCAATTTTCTTCGTTTCGGTTTTAAATTTTGCAAATTTAGTCATTTTTCTTCAAATGTTTTGGCCAAAATTTAGACTGCTACATATCTTTAGTAAAGATAACCCAAAATATACATTTTTTGGTCTATGTGAAGGCTATAGAGTCTACAAGCTATGGTACCAATCATTGAAAATTGATCACACCTGATATACTGACGGCTGATCTCATTTCTTGCGACCCTAACAAGTCAGGACAGTACAAATACCCCCAAATGACCCCTTTTTGGAAAGTAGACATCCCAGAGAATTTAGTAAGAGGCATGGTGAGTTTTTTTGAAGTTGTAATTTTTCCCACAATTCTTTGCAAAATGAAGATTTTTTTTAAAAAAAAATTATTTTTCTCAAAATTGTCATATTACGAAGTTATTTCTCACACACTGTACAGGCATACTTGCAACTACACCCCAAAATACATTCTGCTACTCCTCCTGAGTATGGCGATACCACGTGTGAGACTTTTCCACAGCCTAACCACATACAGAGGCCCAACATCCAAGTAGCACCGTCAGGCATTCTAGAAGCAAAAATTACACAGATAATTTTCTGACGACCTATCACACTTTTGACCTTGGCAGTCTGATTATATCCAGATTTCAATGCTAAAAGCAGTACATTGTTTCGCATAGAAATCGGTTTTACATTTTAAAACTCAACTTCCCCCGCTATCCTCCCACTGTGTGTTCGGCCGATGCCGGCATCTGTCTTCCGGTTCCCTTCCTTGCGAGCGTTGCGACGCAAGGGGGTGGAACCGGCGGCAAAGTCAAAAGTGTAAACACACTAAATGACATGATACAAAGCTGTGATCCTAACGGATCACACTGTATCATGCCATTTCACCTGCTGACTTATCCAGTGCCCTGCCTGTGCTTCAGTTCTTTGTGCCTGGAAAATAGAGAACGATCACAGCATCCAAAAAGCATTCTTTGTGCAAAAGGGCTTTTAGACGAACTGGAAAACTGCGACAGCGAAACTGAGTTACTTGAAGAAACGAGCGATAGCGATTAGTGGGAGAATTCGTCATCAGGTATGGAAAGTGACGACAGCGATGATTCTGATATCTATTTCTGGCACATAGCTCCGTTAAATTCTGAAGAATCGTTTGATATACTTCCAAAATTCCACAAGCTATGTGCCAGAAAGACATCAGAATTGTCGCTGCCGTCACTTTCCGTACCCGATGACAAATTTTCGTACAAATCGCTATCGCTCAGTTCTTCAAGTAACTCCGTTTCACTGTCGCTGTTTTCCAGTTTGTCTAAAAGTGCTTTTGCTCAAAAAACGCTTTTTGGACGCCCTGGTCGTTCTCTATTTTACAGGCACAAAGAAGTGGAAAAGCACAGGCAGGGCACTGGAAAAGTCACCAGGTGAAATCCTGTGGTGAAATGGCACAATACAATGTGATCCATTAGGATCACAGCTTTGTATCATTGAATTTAGTGTTTTTACACTTTTGAATTTGCCGCCGGTTCCACCCCCCTGCGTTGCAACGCTCGCAGGGAGGAACCAGAAGGCAAGTGCCGGTTATCGGCCATGAACAGAGCAGTTAGAGATTGATAGGACGCCGGGGAGAACAGCGGGGAGCACAGGGAACCTTAATAACATTCTAGGGTAATCCCGAGTGTGGCTCGGGGTTACCCTGGAAGGTTAACGTTCTAGGGTAATCCCGAGTGTGGCTCGGGGTTACCGCTTTTGGTACTGAAAGTTAACCCCAAGCCACACTCGGGAATACCGCTAAGGAGGTTAAAGGAGACATTCTCTGCGTACAGGAGACTCACTTTAAGGCAAACAAACCTCCGAAATGCTTGCATAGGTTATTTTTCCAATGCCTTTACCTCCAATGCGGAAGTGAAAAAAAGGGGAGCCTTGTTCGCCATGAGAAATTCTGTATCGTTCAAATTGCATGACTCCATCCTGGACCCTTAAAGTAGATTTATAATTCTAGTATGCAATCTGAACAATATCCCATATACCATTGTGAACATATATGTCCCTAACGCTAAACTACTATCTTTTTTGTGACTAGTATTCGAAAAGCCCTGTTACTTATGTGCGGAGACTTTAATGCTGTTCCAGCTAGCAAGCTGAACTCCTCTCACCCTACAACATCTCAAACCACGATTCAATCCTTTCTACATAGGGAGGATCTTCATGACGTGTGGAGATGTCTGAATCCTACCGAAAAGGACTACACCTATTACTCTGCACCTTATAGGATCTATACACGTATAGACCCGTTTGTTTCAGACCTTCCAACTACTCACAGGAATAGTAGAATCGACTATCCACACGATCACCTGGTTGGATCACTAGCCAATTTCTATGACTGTGAAAGAACTGCATAATGTTGAATTAGCATATATGTGGCACAATAATGTTTCACTTTACTCTAATCGTCCTTTTAGGGATGATTGAGACTAAATATTGTTGACTTTTTCTGAAAGAAACACACCGGAAATTAAACCCTCTACTGTATGGTGCGCACACGCAAGGCCTACTGCAGGGGTTTACGCCTGCAGATGGCATCTAGAGAAAAAAGGTGAAAGATGCAAACCCTCACTACCCTTTCATCAAAAATCTCTAATCTTGGCACAAATCGACCCGAAGACTTTAGATCAGGAATTACAAGAATGTAGGAAAACATTGAAATCCCTTTTAGTAGCTGATTATGAAACTTCCCTGTGGAGATTTAAAGCCAAACATAACTCGCCCAAGACCGAAACTCGGCCACTTCTTTGGCCGCCCGGGCACTCCTGGTGCCCCCTTGGTGATTGATGTACGCCACCGCAGTTGCGTTGTCCGTCTGCAGCCGCATAGGGCGGCCCTGAAGACGATCCGACCAACGTAGCAAACCTAGTTTGATCGCTCTGAGTTCCAACACATTTATCGGCAGAGAGGATTCCTCCTCCGACCAAGTGCCCTGGGCAGACAAATTGCCCAGAACGCCACCCCAGCCCGACAGGCTGGTGTCCGTGGTGATCACTGTCCATAACAACGGCCGGAAGGATTTCCTTTCCGTCAGAGCCGGAGACTGGAGCCACCACAGAAGATCCGCTCTGACTTGGTGGCTCAAAGATATCCTCCTTTCCAAGGACTGAGGATGCCTGTCCCACCTGGCCAGAATCTCCGCTTGCAGAGATCGCGTGTGGAACTGTGCAAACGGTATCGCCTCGAAGGCTGACACCCTCAACCCCAGGGACCGCATGCAGGTCCTGAGCAAGGAGGATTCGTTGTCCCTGAGGGACCTGACCTCGTTCTGTAGAGTCCAGAGTTTGTCCTCCGGCAGGAAGTCTTTCACCTGGGCAGAGTCCAGAACCATCCCCAGGTAAGGGAGGCGAACAGGAGACAATGTCGACTTCAGAAAATTGATGGTCCACCGGAACTCCTGGAACATCTGAACCGTGGTTGGAGCTCGACCTTAACAGGAGATCGTCCAGATATCCAAGGATTGTGATCCCCTGCGCCAGCAACAGGGCCAGGACAGGAGCCAATACTTTGTTAAACACCCTTGGAGCCAAAGCGAGACCGAAAGGCAACACCACAAACGGATATTGCTCATCCGCAATTGCGAATCGGAGGTACCTCAGATGACCTTGGTAAATTGGGATGTGTAAATACGCATCCTTGAGGTCGATGGAAGCCAGGAAATCTCCCAGGCTCAGGGAGGCCACCACCGATCAAAGGGATTCCATGCGGAACTTTTGAACCCGCACGAAGCGGTTCAGAAACTTTAAGTCCAGAATTGGACGCACCTTGCCCTCCTTTCTGAGCACCGTGAACAGATTAGAGTAAAAACCCCGAAATCTGTCCCGATGTGGCACCGAGATGATCACCCCCTGGGCGAGCAGATCCTGAACCGCCTGTTGGAGATCTTGGAAACAATCTGGGGTCAAATGAAGATTTGAGGGAAAGAATCTGTCTGCTGGGCGTGATCGAAATTCGATCTTGTTCCCCGGCCAAATGAGTTCCTGAACCCACCTTTCCTGAATTTTGGCCAGCCAAGGTTCAGGAAAAATGCGCAGACATCCCCACACCCCTGAAACAGGTGAGGGCGCCCCATTTGGTTGAGGCGGACTGGGTCGCTGTGTTAGAGTGGGCGGCTTTTGACTTCTTCTGGCCACCAGAGGCCTTGAAGGATTTGCCCTTGTCTTGTGCCTTAAAGGCACGAAAGGACCCCTGGTTAGGTTTAAAGGAAGGGCCTCGCTTACCACGGAAAAACTTACCCTTGGACACCTGGGGCAGCAGTGTGCTTTTACCACCAGTGACCCCCTTAACCAACTTGTCCAGGGAGTACCCAAAAAGGCGATTCCCTGCATAAGGGATGTCATATACAGTCTTCCTGGAAGTCTGGTCAGCCGACCAGCTTTTCAACCACACAATGCGATGGATTATCACTGCGACTGCAGAGAAGCGCGAGACTAAAGGGGCCTCATCCAAGGCCGCGTCACACAGGTATAAAAAAGCCTGAATAATTAGGTCCACCATCTCCAGAGTAGCAGGAGGGGAGGAATCAGCCACAAGGGTGCGTCTCAGCAATTAGTACACTCCACCACAGCCCAAGAGACCATAACTGAGGCGAACACAGGTTTCAGCAAGGAACCCGCCACCATATAGGAGTGGCGGGTAAGAGATTCCACCCGTCTATCCACCGGGTCCCTAAACACCGGAGAATCCTCAGTGGGCATCAGAGTGGCATTGTTTAACCTGGAAACCGTGTGGTCCACCTTAGGGGCCACAGTCCAGCACGAATCTGTGGGAGACGCAAAATGATAACGGTACAGAAACCGCTTAGGCACCACAAAATTGCGCTTTAAATTGCGCCATTGCTCGTTCACTGTTTCGTGAAACTCGGCATGACAGGGAAATACCTCAACCGATTTCTGGGTCCCAAAGGAAGACCGCTTGCTTACCCGGCGGGTGGGGCTCATCCTCCAAATGCAGCGTATCTTTAACAGAACTAATGAGAGCAGACATCGCAGCGCGTTCCCTGGCCGACCCTCCTCCACCTCCCCTTCCGACTAAGAGGACTGAGACCCCTCAGGGGGTACACTGTCCATGGCAACCATAGCTAGCTCTGAATCAGAAGAATGAGAAGGCCTGGTTCTTTTCTTACAAGCCCGCTCAGACATCAACAGATCCACTTTGGACGCTTAAGTCGCAAGTGCAGCAGTAAGGGAGCCCATCGCTGAGGATTCAGGAGTACCTGAACCCTCCACTAGAGCTGGGGGGAATTTTCAGTCCTGGGACTCCATAAAAACACACTTAGAAATTTTATGGCGCTGGCCCTTTAAATAAGCTATAGCGGCGGTTCCCACCGCAAAGCACCGGAATGAGGCAGCCTGTGCTACTAAATACTGAAAAGAATATAACAGCCAGCAAAGATATTATCCCAGAAAAATAGCAGAAAAGCCCCCCAGAAGTGTATCCATACAAACCACAATGCCAGCTCGATCAGAATGCTTGCAGAGAGGAACTGATGTCACGCTGCTAGAGGCTGAACATGGGACTGAGCCAAAAGAAAATGGTTGCCAATGTAAGTCTATGGGGGAGGCTTCGGGAAAATGGCCGCCGAGCACATGGGAAACTACATTGCCAACACTAAAGATGGCGCCCGAAAGGGCACCAATTCACTACAAGGATTTTGTACAAGCACTACCGAGGGACTCAGGGACCCCCGCAAACCCCCACACCGAGGCATGACCGCAATAGCGCCCCCGCAGGGAACGTGAGGGACACACGGGAACCATACATACAGACATAAGGGGGATACCACAGACTCCAGACTGTTATCCCCATACAGAGGGCCCACATACAACCCCCAAAATATATAGATAGAGGGGCAGCATGGTACTCATTAATCCAGGAAAAGCGTGGGTGCCGCTGTGGGAAGGGAAGCCTCCCACCCCGGGTGGGGGTGCCGTCAGCTGAACAGGACGCTACGCATAGCCTGCTAAACGCTCGATGGCAGGCAGGGATTCTGTAAGGCTCTAGAATAACCAGTCCGATTCCCAGCTCCGCAAACGCTGTAGTCTTCCGAAGACTGACTAAGCGCAGGAACAAATAAAAAGCTATCGGTGTAAAGAAAACACACTTTGCAGAAATAAAAAAATGAAGAAAAAAACAGAAGAAAAAGGCTGAGACTGTAGCCCCAGCTAAGGGAAGCCTGCCTACTCTCCTAACTAAGCAAAAGACAAACTGAATTGGGAATGCTGCTAGCAGGGGGGTATTGGACCAGAGGGACAGCCCCCTATAGGTGTGTCTATGCAAAGCTTTTTGTGAATGTTTCTAACAAAATCTTCTGCCTAGCTTACTCCTGTGGATAAGAGGTCAATACCCATAAGTGAAGACTGTATGAGTGGGCGGCAACTGGCAGAGGACTTAAGAGAAAATAGTTTTTGTAAGAACTTACCGTAAAACTCTCTTCGATTCCGCCGACAGTCGCACCCCCTCATACAGCCTTCACAAGTGGGTAATGGCACCTTCTGCAGGTGCAAGCTAGGTAGTTTTAGGTGTTAATCTACACTTAGGCACACCTCCAGGGGGCCGTCTCTCAGCCATTATCCTGACCCAGTTAGCACTGTCCTTGAGTTTTGTAGCAAGCAGTACCAGAAGGCAACAACCCCAAGATCCAAAAACCAGAGGTGCGGGGGCTGCGACTGTTGGAGGACTCAGAGAAAAGAGTTTTAAGCCAAGTTCTTACAAAAACTCTATTTTCTCTTATGTCCTCCTGACAGTCGCAGCCCCTCATACAGCCTTCACGAGTGGGACGTCACAAAGCAGTACAGGTGTGTGGGGTGGGAAGACGCAACCTACTGAAAAGGCAACGTATCAACCTCAGAGAGAGATACCTCTGATGACACTCGTAGATAGGGATGTGCAGATACGCATCCTTCAAGACCATGGAGGGTAGGAAGTCCCCTGGACTTAATGACGCCACCGACCGGATGGATACCATCTAGAACTTCTGCACCCTTACAAAGCGGATCAGAGACTTAAGGTCCAGAATCGGACGCACTTAACCCTCTTTTCTGGGCACCGTGAACGGATTGGAATAAAAAACGCTAAACCTGTCCCATGAAGGTATTGGCACAATGACTTCTTGGGTGAGAAGATCTTGTACCGCCCCCATGAGATCTCTGAAATGATCGGGAGTCAGATGGAGATTTGGTGGAAAGAACCTGTCTGCTGGGCGAGATCGAAACGCGATCTTGTACCCTGAACGAATCAGTTCGTGAACCCACCTGTCCTGAATTCTAGACAACCAGGGTTCCTGAAAAGCAGACTTCCCCCCCCCCACCCCGGAAACGGATGAGGGCGTCCCTCCAAAAAGAGGTGGACAGGGCTTACCCGACCACGGCTTCTTGTGACCACCTGAAGTCTTGAAGGATTTTCCTTTATCCTGTGGCCCGAAGGCACTAAAGGACCAACGATGAGCATTAAAAGAAGGGCCCCAACTAGCGTGGGGGGATTTTCCCTTAGAGGCTTGGGTCAAAAGGGTACTCTTACACCCCCCCGCCCCGTAAGCCCCTTGATCAACTCATCCAGAGTGTCCCCAAAAAGATGACTACCCACATAAGGGATATCAGACAGTCTTTTTGGAAGCGTGGTCAGCCAACCAGCTTTTCAGCCAAATGATACAGCGGACCGCAACCCTGACCGAAGGCAGCCAAGCGACCAAGGGAGCCTCGCCAAAGGCCGTGTCACACAGGTGCATTACGGCCTGGGTCACTTGATCCACCATGTCAAGGGCAGTCTGAGAGGCCGATTCCGCCACCAGGGTGCGCCGAAGTACCTTGGAACATTCCGTGACAGCCTGAGAGACCATCACTGAAGCAAACACAGGTTTGAGCAGGGAGCGGGAAAGCGTCTCCACATGCCTATCTGCCAGATCCTTGAACATCGGGGAGTCCTCCACAGGCATCAAGGTGGATTCAACCTAGAAACAGTGGGGTCCACCTTGGGTGACACCGTCCAACGCTTGTCTACAAGATCCGCAAAGGGATAACGGTAGTTGAACCGCTTAGGCACCACCCGCATATGTTTGATGAAACGCCATTGGTCGTTGACATTTAGTGAAACTCCTTGGGGCAGGGGAAAACCTGACCCGAAGTCTAGGCTTTGCAGAACCCAAAGGGACTTGACTGAGAGGGCTTATCCTCAAGATTTAAAGTCTCATTAATGGAGCAAACAACTGCATCCACTGCTGCGCATTCTCGCGCCGCCGTTGAGGAAGACTCTTCCTCCTCCCCATCGGAATGTGAGGACTGGGACCCCTCCGGGGGGACCTTGTCCGTGGCAACCAAATCAGGCTCTGAGTCAGAAGACTGGGAGGGCATAGGTCGTTTTTGAGAGGTGCGTTCAGACATAAGCAGATTCACTTTGGACGCCAAAGTCACAAGAGCAGCAGCTAATGAGGCCATGGAAGAGGATTCAGGGGTTCCTGAAGCACAAACCAGGTCTGTGGGGAATTTGCTATTCTCGGACTCCATTTTTAATACATTTTTGGAGAGCTGGCCCTTTAAAAATGGTGGTTCCCGCAGACCCCCACCACAAAACTGCACCACCCATGGAGACTCCTTAGAAACAGCTATAGCCACAAGAAGAAACAGTTTTTGCAGGAAAATGCCAAAGAAAACAGTTAAAAATCACCCCACAGTGTCCCAGTGTACTTGCCACACGCTGCTGCAGTGAAGAGAAAAGAGGAAGTGACCTAACTCACTAGAGGCCTATGCCGCCCGGAGCCACAAAAAAATTGTGCCTGAAAGAAAACTTATAGGAGGAAGCACTAGCAAAATGGTCGCCGCCCTTACTAGGCGGTCGCCAACACCCAAGATGGCGCCCAAACTGGCGCCAAAATGAGGAGCTAAAATGGCTGCTGCCCACACAAAGACTCCAAAACAGCCTGCCCTCACCCAAAATGGCGGCCGTGCGAAGGGCGGCAAATAGAAGACCACACGAGTTGGCCCCCACAGGGAACCCCAGAGAGCACCCCGGGAAGTATTAAGCCCCCACACCCCCCAGTCATGGCAGTATGCACTGCAGAGTGCCCACAGCAGGGGCAGGGAGGAAGGGGGCTGTACCTTACGGCCAGGAGGGGGATACCACAGAAGCCACCATGTACTGCCATCCCCTAAAAGTGGGCCCACAGAACATCCCCACAGATAATAGCACCCGTTATGGGGACCCAGGGGTAGTAGCACTGACCAGTCCAGCGAACGCGGGCACCGATCTGATATGGAACACCTCCCACCCTGTGGGGGTGCCGTCAGCCAGAAAGGATGCTAGCAACTCACAGGTGTTGAGATTTGAGACATCCCGGCAAAGAAGACTGCGCAGGCTCGTCCGCATCTCAAAGGGCACTGTCGTTGCGATGCCAGCGTGCACCAATGACCTGCGAAACTCGGTGGCAGGCTGGGACTCCATAAGGATCTATATTATCCAGTGCGAGGCCCAGCTCTGCTGTAGCTTGTAGTCCTCCAGGAAATCCCTGACTAAATAGCGATAATGAGAGAAATAAAAAGCTATTTTCTAAGAAAAAAAATCACTTTTTAAGAAAAAAAAAAAAACTAAGAAACTGAGACACTAGGTCCCAGCAGGGAAGACCTAGCCTACTCCTGACGCTAGGCAGCATAAAACTGAAGGACAGTGGTAACTGGGTCCGGATAATGGCTGAGGGACGGCCCCCTGGAGGTGTGCCTAAGTGTATAAAGTTTTTTATTAACATTTAAAACTGCCTATCTTGCTCCTGCAGAGGGCGCCATTACCCACTCAAAAAGGCTGTATGAGGGGCTGCGACTGACGGAGGACGCAAGAGAAAAAGGTATTTGTAATTTTTTTTATATGTATACACAAATGTTTTGCCTTTTATTTTGATTTTAAACTAAATAGGTTGTTTTACAAGGTGATCATTTACAATCACTTTCGTTTCAAGTGCACCCATCATGAAACCAATATGGGCGCCAATATAGCTTGTCCTATTCCTAAAAATTCTAGCAGCTTGGACTTAATACTTTAAAAATAATTATCAATAAGTCAAAAGTGATAATACTTGTTCTGAATCTTGAGCTTAAAGTAATAAAACATAACAATCAGGCAACTAGTACTTTCTGAAGGAGATAAATGGCAACCTATGTATTTCTCATATGTTTCCCTTAGGTTGGTGAAAAACAATGAGAGCACAGAATTAAGTGCAATTAATGTTTTGTTGGTTCATAAAAATTATAGACTCACGTAATTGCTTCTCAACATTTTCTGCGGAGAAGAGGGCTTGTGGCACCACCTCCTTCTTAAAACACTTTTTTAGGACCTTCAGTAAAACATCTACTTCTTCCTGCTTCCTTACTCTTCCAGCTAGCAGCATAAAACCTAAAGAGAATAAAGTATGTTAACTTATGAACCTTTCACCATCATGATTTTGCATTGTATAACAAAGGAAGATATTTTCATACCATCATTTGCCAAGTGCTGAAGCCAGTCATATTCATGGTTTGTTTGCTGAGATAGACGGTATCTCTCAGCCCAGCGGAAGAGATCACGGAGCGTAATAAAGCCATGCTTTCCTGCAAATACGGAGGATCCTCTTCTAAGAGACTGAAATACAAATCAGGAAATATTAAGGCTGGAATGTTCAAAAAATCCATCCTTAAAATAGCACCCCCCACAAAGGTTAAGTGCTCGTTCTGTCTTAGGGTGCATGAATAAGATAAATACCTTATTCTTCATTCCAGTAGGTTCCCTTTAGCACTGAAACCTATCCCCTGCAGCCTACTCTATATGCTATGACCAGGTCAGATCACACTCCAGCTTCCTCGGCATACAAAAAAATAAAAAGTTAATGTCCCTATATTGCACAGGATTACAAGATCCACAGAGAGCATTGGGCATGTGAAGAAAGCACCAGAGCAGGTGTGAGGTAAGTACTAAAAAGACTACTTTAATCCCCTCCTCCTGTCACTGTATTCTTGCCTGGTTCTCAACCAACTGCACCTTTAGCCTTACAATTCCACTTCCTCCTCTCCCTTTCTCTGTTGGGGCCCCCCCAAGGTTCTGTTCTTAGACCTCCCATTCTCCATCTACAACTCCTCCCTGGGAAGGGTAATAGCCTTCCATGGCTTCCAATACCATCTCTACGCTGATGACCCCCAAATTTATCTAGTTACCCCCCAGCTCATTCCTTCAGTCTCCTCAAATATTAATAATTTTCTAGTAGACATATCAGTCTGCTCTAATTCCAGGCGTTTGACTTTAAAAAGGAAAATCCTTTAAAAATTGAAAATAAAAATATAGCATATACAATTGCCACACAAGTAATATTGTTAAGTGAATGTTAATAAGAATTCTTTCATTTTCACTGCAGCAATCTAATTTTCTGTAAAATGCAACGCAATGTGGCTACCTGAAGGTGTACTGTACACCAATAGCAAAAATAATGCACCCCAGAAATATAAACTCCTGCTTGTCTGATTGGCCTTTAGACTTTTGGCATCCCAAATTGTATTTTTGACTTACCGTAAAATCCATTTCTCTGATGTTCATTGACAGACACATAATGATCTTAACTATTGGTTTATACTGCCACCTACAGGAGTAGGACACTAGGCTGAAAAAAAGTCTGGCTACACCTATGGGCAGTCCCAGGGCGTATAATCCCTCTCTCTGCTATAGGAACTCAGTTAAACAAGCAGTGTCAGAAGAATTACAAATACATAGAGGGGTGGTGCTCTGTCCGTCAATGACAGAGAAATGGATTTTACAAGTCAAAAATCCCATTTTCCCTTTTGTTCATTGGCGAACAAAACCCGTGATCTTCTTAACCATTGGGAATTCCAAAGCAGTGTTAAAAATGAGGGGTGGGAACAAAAAAAAATTCCCAAGGCAAACTATAGCCAACCAGGCAAACCGATTAACCAAAACTGGAGCTCCCCTGAAAAAAAACAATACACCCTCAAAGAGGACAAAAGTCCTCTAGACCGCAGCCTGCAAAACTTTGCAGCCAAAGGGAGCATCTGCAGATTCCAACATATCCACTTAATAGAACTTTGAGAAAGTAAGCACCGACCACCAGGAGGCCGCCTTGCAAACCCGCATCACTGACCCCGGACGGAAGGGCCCAGGAGGTCCTGAGCGCCCAAGTAGAATGCGCCTTGACAAGAAAAGTAGGAACTTGACCTTTGATAGAAAAGGCCTGAACCACCGTTCAATCTGGAAATGGTCCCAGAGGAAGCGGACAACCCTTTCCGAGGCCCATCCGTGAGCACAAAAGTGAGTCTGATTTCCTAATAGACTCCGTAGCTGCCAGTTACACCCAAATCGCCCGGACTACATCCAAGGCATTGCAAAGCAATTTCCTTTGGATATTTTGGCCTGAGAAATAAGGAAAGCAACACAATGTTTTCATTCAAATGAAAATCAGAGACCACCTTTAGAAGGAACGATGGACAGGGTCGAAGAACCCCCTAATGTTTGTGCACCACCAAGTAAGGTTAGTGACAGGATAACGCCGCCAATTCCGACATCCTGTGTGCAGAGGTGATAGCAACCAAAAAGGCCACCTTCTGGGACAGAGAAAGCAGGGGAATCTCAAAAAGGGTTCTCAAAGGAGGACTTTTGGAGGACAAAGCACCAAATTGAGGTGCCAATGCGGCAACGGAGACCGCACTGGAGGAGCCAAGGGCCTAACTCCCTGAAGCGTGTGGCTAAGGGCCGTTGAAAGAAGACAGCAAAGGCCGACACTAAGCCCTTGATTTTACTCAAGGCCAGTTTCTGCTCAACTCCCCATTGAAGATCAAGATTCGAGCAACCGAAAAAGAACAAAGATGAACTCCAAGAGACCCACACCACGCAATGTATGTCTTTCACGTACAATGGTAGATCTTCCTAGAAGCAGATTTCCTAACAGCATTGGAATCATCGACTCAGACAAACCTCTATCCATCAGTACCTGACGTAACAGCAAAACCGTCAAAGCCAGCGGCTGTAAAGCAGGATGGAAGATTGGTCCTTTGGAAAGCAGATCCTCCTTTGTAGGAAGCTTCCAAGGAACATCGGTGACCAGCTGCACCAGATCGGCGTACTAAGCCCAGCGAGGCGAGTCCAGGCCATTAAAATGACCGGAATCCCTTCCACCTCGATCCTGCGTAAAAGTCTTGGCAGAAGCTTGAGAGGAGGAAAGGCATACATCAGATGATACGGACCCCACGGGGCCACCAGTATGTCTGTGGGGTCCCCCAGAGAATCCCGTGACCTCTGCACCTTTCTGTTGAGCCAGGACGCCAACAGATCAACCTTGGGAATGCCCCATCGGAGACACAACTTCTGAAACCCCTCTGGATGAAGGGACCACTACCCTTGGTCCAACGCCTGCTGACTGAGGTAATCCGCCTGTCAGTTTTCCACCCCAGGAAAGTGTACAGCGGAGGGGGCTGGAACAAACCATTTTGCCCACCTTAGAATGCCGGCTACTTTCAGAGCTGCCATAACTTCTAAATGATAACACTTGCTGGTCCTATTGTCTTTCCCCCTCACCAGTTCTACCATGGCTTCGCTGACTCTGATGTGGATGGATACCTCATTCGACTTTAAGCCCCTACCTGCTGTTACACTGTGCTGTACTGCCCTAGCCTGCTGTGAGGGCTCATTACAGATGGCACTGACAGAGCCTAGGCCCAGCTGCGATCTACCACGCCACCTGAACTGCGTGTCTACGGCATGCCATCCAGCGATTTTTCGCCCCTGACACCTGCTTGGGCCAGGTGTGCAGTCCCTGTGTTGCTTTCCCACCTATTGTTTTCACTAATTTTTTCATTTTTTCTCCCATTTCACAATCAGAGATCCGCTGTATGTACATTTTTGCCGTGCCCCGTTGGGCACCTTTGGCTGCTATGTGGATGGACCTTTACCCCTCTTTGTTTGTTGGTTGCAACAGGGACCTTGTTTTTGGGTTTTTTGGGATTTTATGCCAGCACAAGTTGGAGTGGGTGCAGGGCGGGGTGAGGGGTTGTTATTGTTTATTGGACTGTGCATAATTTTTGTCTATTTGATGCAATTACATTTGACTGTGCTGCCAATGGGAGTCTGAATATTGCAGGATGTGGGACCATTCTCCTGATTGGTCTGTTGCTGCTCCTGCACTTCAGACTGCCCTGCGGTGGAGTGTGCCCCGGGATCCCTGTGAATTCTCAGCTGCCACTTATACTTTTCCGCCTATGGCCACCATAAAATTACTGACATGGAATGTCAGGGGACTCAGAGATAAGGTCAAACGCTCTGCGGCCTTCACCAATCTTAAAAAACACAGAGCCGATATTCTAATTCTGGTGGAGACTCACCTAGAGGGCCGTATGCACTTGTCGCTTAAGCGCCCCTGGATTGGCTGGGTGTATCATTCAGCATACACCTCTCATTCCAGGGGAGTAGTGATTCTACTCGCCAAGTCTGTTCACTTCCAACTCCAGGGATCTCGGGTTGACTCTCAGGGACGATTTATTTTCCTGCATGCCTTAATATTTGGGGAACCCTGGTTGATTTTGGCCTTCTATGTGCCCCCTGCCTTTCGCCATGACCCTGGTTACAGAGGGCCTGTCCTATATGGCACAGTATCCGGGGACCCCTGCAGTTTGGCTGGGGGACTTCAATACTGTGATGAACCCGGGCTTGGACAGGCTCCAGACGGGTCCACGTATGGCCCAGCCTCCTGCCTCCACCCGATTTGCCCGCCTGGTGGAGAGTGTGGGCTTGGTGGACACATGGAGGGCCAAGTTTGCCCTGCAGCAGGCATTCTCCTGCTTTTCAACCACTCACCGTTCAATGTCCCGAATCGATTTCATTCTGCTGTCTAAAACCCTGCTTCCTAGACTGGCGTCTGTGGGGTTATTCCCCAGATCCTTGTCCGATCATAGTCCCTACTGGGTGACAATCCGGTTACCACATGACAGGTCGCCTCTGGTCTGGCGCCTTCGCCCGATCTGGTTGTCCCTACTGCCTCAAGAGGCCTTATTGGACGCTCAGTGGGGACAGTTCTTTGGAGATAATGTGGGTTCGGCCTCCCCCCTGGCGGTGTGGGAGGCATTTAAACTCCATGCCCGAGCTACCTTAATATCCAAGACAAAACACCATAAGGCAGGCTCCGCACTACTTCAAACGCTAACGGGAGTTGTCGCCCAGGTGGAGTTGGAGCAGGCCAAATCAAAACTGTTTTTTCAAAGACAGAAAATCTTTGAGCATGGGGAGAGGGCCGGGAAATTGCTGGCCTACTTGGTACACTGAAGACAGACCACCAGTTGTCATTTCACTACAGACTGTTACAGGAGACCCCCTGAAGGACCCACAAGAGGTAGCGAACCGGTTCCGCTCCTTCTTTAGTACCTTTACACTTCTCAAGCTCCTAGTGACCCTACCAATATGCGGCTGCTACTCGACGGGGTGGCGTTCCCCAGACTTACGGAGGAGCAAATGGCAATGTTGGAAGCACCGCTTACGGAGGAGAATTCGGCGGCCGTATCCAGGTTCCCCAGATCTGAATCCCCGGGAACAGACGGGCTGCCCGTTGAGTTTTACGCCAATTACTTCTCCTGCCACAGCTATTAACACTGTTTAATGCAATTTTTGAGGAATCCACGCTCCCTGCGTCTATGGGTGATGCACTGATCGTGTTAATCCCTAAACCAGGCAAGGACCCCCAGTTCCCAGAATCTTATCGTCCCATCTCACTCCTACAGGTAGATGTTAAGATACTGGCCAAAATTCTCTCTATCCATCTGAACCAGGTAATATTGTCCCCAATTAATAAAGACCAGTCAGGCTTCATGCCAGGCAAAAACAACTCCTTTAACCTTCGTAGATTATTTATGAATATACAAGCTCGGCACGAGAACTCAGGTAGTTGGGTGGTGGTGACACTGGACACGGCCAAAGCTTTTGACTCCGTGGAGTGGAGCTTCTTATGGGAGTGCCTGGAGAGATTTAGATTCGGACCGCGGTTTATTAAGTGGGTCCAACTGATTTATAGTGCTCCGGTTGCCAAGGTCTTGGCAAATGGCAAGACTTCCACGTCGTTCCCGCTTACCACGGGAACGAGACAAGGGTGTCCACTCTCCCCCCTACTTTACGCATTGGCAGCCGAACCACTAGCCATAGCCATTCGGAGTCACCCTGGTGTCCGTGGACTGTGCATGGGCCACTTGACTAAAAAAATTAGTATGTATGCACAGGATACGTTATTGTATCTCGCAGACCCAGAAACATCCTCGACTACGGCCTCATCTCTAATAAAGCGTCTCGGTAAATACTCCGGTTTACAAATTAACTGGGGCAAGTGACAGGTCCTCCCGCTGACTTTTACTTTTCGAGGCTCTGAGATTTTGGGTGAGACCTATGCTCTATCACTACAGTAGGGTGTGGGAGGTGGTGATGGATAGAATGATGTACACGGCGCTTCACACCCATACCCCCCTGTGGCATAACGCAGCCATGGCGGAGTTCTGGTCTCTGCCAGATTCTGCGCTGTGGAGCGGCAGGGGAATTCTCTATCTCCCACAATTATTGCAGGGAGCTGACCTGCACACGTTCGCTGACTTAAAGAGGAAGTAAACCCTCCTCAGGAAGTTGTACCTATAGGTAAGCCTATGTTAAGGCTTACCTATAGGTACTGTAAATATCTCCTAAACATGTACCGTTTAGGAGATATTTACATTTGATGCAGCCAGTGACGTCACTGGCGCATGCGCTCTGAAGGAACGGCAGATCGTGCCGTTCCTTCAGAGCCCTGTGCCGTGACCGTCGGCTCCCGCGCGCGTGCGCGGGAGTGACGTCACCGCGGCTCCGGCCAATCAGATGGCCGGATGCCGCGATCCCGGAAGACGGGCGACTGTACATGTCGCCCGTCAGAGGTAAGAGAGCGGCGCGGCGAGGGCTCGTTCTAAGGTAAGTATTTGATAATGAGCTAGTATGCGATGCATACTAGCTCATTATGCCTTTATCTTTCAGGATGTAAAGAAAAGAAGAAAAAAAAATTATCGGTTTACAACCTCTTTAAGCTCCACTTATTCCCTCCTGGCCCATATTTTCCGCTTCTACCAGATCAATGTAGTGACCAGTATACATGCCCCTTTCAATGCAGAGACCAGCGTGCTGACGTCGGGACGGTGCGTGACTAATGCACGCACCGCCCCCCACGCGACGTCACCTGGGATGTCCTCTATGATTGGTCCAGGCTGGAGACTGGACCAATCACAGCTAGGACATACAGAAAGTGGGGAGTGTCGGGCGCATTGCTCTGCGGCCCGATGACCCTGTATTTTTTTTTTCTTCCTTTTTTTTTTGGGCCACGGAGATTGGGGGGGTGGCGCCCCTGCGCCCCCTATAGACTGGCCGCCACTGGCAAAAACCCTGATGTAGGAACTGGGACAATCACCCCTTGAAGTAACAGGTCTTGTACCACCCCAAACTGACCCTGTAAGCGGTCCTGGGACAGGCCCAAGTTGGAAGGAAAGAACCTTCCTGGGGGGTAAGAGCAAGACGTCCCCCCTTCCCCGATACGAGTGAGGGCGCACCTTAAAGCTGAGCAAAGAGCCTTGTCTGGATTTTGGATGAGCTCGCTCTCGACTTGCCAAACAAGAAAACTTAGGAGACAAGAAGGATGGCCCACATTGACGAGGGTCCTTGCCTTTAGTAGCCTGCGGAAGAAAGGTACTATTCCCCCTTGTGAGACCCTTAATGAGGTCATCCACGGTAGCTCCAAACAGGTGATCGCCTTGAAAATCAGTCAAGGCTTTTTTGGAAGTCTGGTCCGCAGACCAGCATTTGAGCCAAAAAATACGCCTAAGGACAACTGACGAAACAGAGCCTAGCTACTAGGGGAGCCGCATCCAAAGAGGCATCACAGATAAACTGCAGTCCCTGGACCAACTGGTCCGCCAGCTCAGCAAAGGCAGGGGGGAGCTGCTTCACCCCTCCAGGTCACGGCGTAAAAGCCAACCCCACTCGGTCAGTTTGCGACACCAATGCAATGGTAAAAACCGGCCTCAGTGCCGAACCAGCCAAGGTGTACATATTGCGGGCCACTGCCTCCACCTTCCTGTCCGCTGGGTCCTTAAAAGGCCGGGGACTCTTTAACCGGATTTATGGTTGCTTTGTTCAATCTGGAGACCAGAGGCTCCACCACCGGTGAACCATCCACTTTTTAGAGGGGACTCCTCATGGGGGTACCGCATAGTAAATCGCTCACGGACCACAAGGTGATGTTTTGGCCATTCCCACTCTTTAGCGACAATTCTGTCAAAATATGCGGGGAAAGGAAACACCTTTGCTGCGCTGAATGGTTTGTGAGTGCCAAAGGGAACTGACGCCTCCATTGCAGCTTCAGCTGCGTCCTCCATTTTTAAGGTCTCACGCAGAGATACATCTGTGCATCCACCAGCGCCTTTTCATGCGCAGTTGAAGAAGTGGCGGAATCATCTTCAAAACCTGAGAACTCAGGGCGCGTTGACGCAGACCCCATAGAGTGACCCACGTCCGCAGTGGTAAAATAAGATTCAGGATCTGAGGAGACAGGTGAGGAAGGGGCGCTTATTGCTAGCCCGTCGCCCAAAAACCACCTCCAACTGGGATACAAAGAACTCCACGGCCGCCGTCAGTGCATCAACGGATGGGTGGGACCCAAAGGGCCCCATAGCCTGAGGAGGAATCAGGTGGGGAAATGTGCTCCAAAGACGCCATGAGTCATTTGGGGGAGCCCACACGAAAAGATAAAAATACTGCTAAGGGACACCCGACAGCACCACTCGGTCGTCCGTAACAGAGAACCTAATCGATCCTCAGCAAAGAAGGAGAGGACTCTGCACCCAGCAGAAATAGGCACATGCAGCTATCAGGATAATCTGCACTCTACGTGTAGCCATCAGGAAGTGAAAGGAGTCAGCACCAGGGGATGAGGGGCACCGACCAAAATTGCCACCCACAGGGCTCCACTGTCACGGCTGACATTTTTTATGAAAAACCTCTGCAAAATGGCTGCCGGACTACACAAATATGGCCGCTGTACATTGAGCGCACAGGCTACAGCAAAATAGCGCCCCCCCCCCCCCACACGAGGCTCTCAGGCCTCAGAAAATGGGATGAGGCAGGAAGGGGGACCCTGGCAGGTGCCCCCACCAGGAACAGCGCCCCCCCCACATAGCCGATCACTCTGGTCACTGCCCCCCCCCCCCGAATCGCCAGCACAGGATCATCCAGCCCCCAACGCAGGCGTTGGACCAGGCCACCCCACACAGCCCCAGCATCATTAAAGGAAGGGGGGCGCGATAAAGCCCACAGGGACCACCAGACCGATGAGGGGGGTGCCTAACAGAAAGGAGGGAAACCTAGGGGTCAAAACCTCCCATGGAGAAGCCCACGTCCACCCCAAAACCCTCCAGGGGGAGGGTGGGTGTACTGTCACCAGACCAGGAACCAGGCGGGCCCCGCTCCAGACAGAACCTCCTCTCCATCGAAATGGGGGGCTGAAGGCCAGGAGGAATGCAGCGACATCGCAAAGGCGTTTAACTCACAGTCCAGCCCCCGTACGATGGGGCTATGCCGTGGCTGACCTAGCGCGGGGCTGAGATCTGCGCACTCTCGCTGGCCAGACTGGGGTGACCACTGGATCTACATTATCCAGCCTGTCACCCAGTCCAGCAGTTGATTGTAGATCTCATGCCAGGAACACAGTTCCCAGCAAGGAACTAGGTCCTTAGTCCAGACTAGGCAGAAAAAAAAAAGAATAAACCTATAGCACAGAGGGAGTATACCTCCTAGGACTGCCCATAGGCGTAGCCAGACTTTCTGCCTTGTGTCCTACAAGGGGGTCAAGGGGGTAGTATAACCCAATGGTTAAGAAGATCAGGGGCTGTGTCCAATGAACGAACAAGAAATTTAATTTTTGGTGAGATACTCTAAGTAAAAAAAATCACATTTGAAGGGATGCAAACACTGCCACTTTCCTCATTAGAAAATTGCAAAAGCAGTGGCCCATTATTAAATTTAAAAATCGCTTTCAAATTCCCTTTCAACAGACGCACAACCAACCATTTCTTCAACATACCAAAAGATAAGATTCTGCAACAAAGTTTAAGATCCTTGCAATGTACATAGATAAGCAAAAGGGTAACTTTCTCAACAAAAGGAATTACTATTTATCCACTTGACCTCCGGATGATTTACCCCCCTTCATGATTCAGGACCAAGCGATTTTTTGCGATACGGCACTGCCTTACTTTAACTGACAATTGTGCAGTCGTGCGACGCTGTACCCAAAAAAAAAAAGAAAAAAAGGTATTTTTTCCTCCAGAAATAGAGCTTTCTTTTAGTGGTATCTGATCACCTCTGAGTTTTTATGTCTTGCGCTATAAACAAAAGACCAACAATTTTGAAAAAAACAAAAAGTTTTTACTCTGCTATAAAACACATCCAAAAAAAAAAATCAAAATGTCTTCATCAATTTAGGCCAATAAGTATTCTGCTACATATTTTTGGTAAAAAGAAAAATCCCAAATAAGCATATATTGATTGGTTTGCACAAAAGTTACAGCGCCTACAAGCTATGGGATTTTTTTAAAATGTATTTATTTAATACAATAGCGGAGATCAGCGACTTATATAGCAGGACTGGGATACTGTGGCGGACAGTCGGGACACTTACACTTCTTGGGGACCAGTGACACTAATACACTGATCAGTGCTAAAATATGCACTGTCATTGTACTAACGACACTGGCTGAGAAGCAGTTAATCAGGGGCGATCAAAAATATGTGCCTAGCTAGTGTTTTACTTAACTGTGGGAGTTGCTTTTACTAGGGGAAGGCATAGGTTTGCAGGAATACCGGATCAAGGCCTTCCCTACTGAGAGAACACCAATCTGTCTTGTCTACATAGGCAGACTGCCATTCTGCCTGCATAACGAACAATCAGCGGGTGCCAGCAGACATCAAGCCTGTGTGCTCCCAAACCAAAAGCACTGGAGTAGGTACTAGGTACATTATCTAGTGCAGTAGATCCGCCTTGACGCTGTATATTTAAGTTATACAGTCAGTCGGCAAGCAGGTAAACTAACTAGTGTTTAGAAAATTATTTTGAAACAATCATGATCCATATGAAATATAAATAATTACCTGCAACTCCAGCATAACTGTAACAAGTTTATTACAATAAGATGGTGGCAGGTTGCAGCGCTTATGCAAAATTGTTTCCAGGTCTGCACTTGGAAGCTCATCATAATGTAGTTCCACAAATCGGTTACGAAAAGCCCTAGATAACACCTGTTAAATTATAAAAAAGAATTAAAAATTATGTTCTCCATTAAAAAAAAAAAAGCACACTACATATGTTCAAGTAAATAACAAACCTTTCTTCCCCCATAAATGCCTGGTGGATTCTGTGTGGCAAAAAGCATAAAACGTGGATGTGCTTTAACCACTTCCTGTGTTTCTGTAATGAACAGTTCTCGGTTGTCATCTAGCAATCTGTTGAGAGCTTCAAGTACATCTGTTGGAGCCAAATTCAGTTCATCCAGTATGATCCAGTAACCTTTTCTCATTGCATCAATTAAAACACCTAAAACAAAGAAATTAGGAAAGTAATGCTGCAAACCATGGAGATATTTACTATTAGCAGGGTGTCTGTATACATGTGTGGACACTGGCAAACAACAAAAGAAAGCTTGGCATGGGATAAACTCCGCACACTACCAGCAAAAAGAAAAAAAAAAAAACGAACAAAATCTGAGTACAAAAATCCTATGCTTTTTTTTCTCCTTTGTGGGGCACAGGCATTTACACTGTTGCCCCTTACCCGAGGATCTTTGATTTCCTCCATTGTTGTCCAGATAGATCTCAACCTCCGAAAGGTTTCCTGCTCTATTACCTCAGTCTGAGCTGCAAAAAGTCAGCAAACCACATGCACTTGGATAATTCCAGAGCAAAAATGATCACCATTTCAACCTTGCAAAGCAGGGGAGAAAAGACAGATCAGGATGTACAGATCTCAGTCATGACAGCATCCAATACTTTCGCTTTGAGGATACCGGTACTTGAAGATAAACCAGTCCAGCTTCTTGGAGGTCAAAATCAATAGTCCTCCATCCATAACACAAGTCCTGGAACACCTCTGAGAGTAGGGACCACTGCTTTGGGTCCAGATGTTGCTGAGGAAGTCTGCCTGCCTATTGTCCTTGCCTGATGTATATGGCTGGAACATTTAGTTTTACCCAGGGCAGAAAGCAATAAACCCCTTGCGGAAGCAAGACTTCTGGTTCCTCCCTGATGATTCATGTACACCATCAGCGTTGTTTGCCTGAATCCAGATCTGATGACCTTCCAGTAGGATGATCCAATGCTGCGCAGAGATATCCATATTATCTGAAGCTCCTGCATGTTCATCAAGAAACGAGACAACCAAGTCACTTGCACCCACAGTGTGCCTAGGACTTCACCCAACACAATAGGCTGGCATCTGTCATAGGGGATCTTTTCTTAAAGCAAGCAAGGAGGAAGGTCTTTTTCTTGGTTTCCAAATCCAGACTCCTGAGCTACCATGCCATGATATGTTAGACAAAGCCCACGCAAACTTTTCCTCCAAAAAGGAAGCTGTGCAAGTATCCCACAATAGGGCACGCCACAAGAGCACAGCAGTGCTAATACTAGGACTAGCTCCTCTGAACTAGGATGTACTGTTCTATGTATTCGTATTAAAAAGAAAATAGTTTTTTGCATAGCCTCCTTTGTGTGAAATACCTGGTGATCCTGTCAGCCCCCTGTGCTTTACCATTACAAACTGACCACACCAGGAAATAAAAGTAAATCCATCCCAGTATGGCCAGTTTTCTTCTTTGCCTTCTACTTCAAAGCACAGCCTGCCTGTACTTCATTGGTAAGGCTTGGGCTGACATGTGCGCCACCCACCCCCCTGCAGTCTCCACCCTTCGCTCCAAGCCCCTTATGCAAAGAGATCATGTAAACACTTACAAAAAAGGAAGAAAAAAAAAGTGTACATATACACACACACACGGATGCACATTTTGTATTGCATTTCTATTAAAACACCAATTCCAAAAAAAAAAAAAAAAAAATGGGACACTAAAATTACATAAAAACAGAATGCAATGATTAGCAAAGCTCATAAACCCATATTTTATTAACAATAGAAAACAATGTTTAAATTGAGAAAATGTAATGTACCATTTTAAAAAAACAAAATTGGATTTTTGTCTTACCATAAGAGCCTATACTCTGATGTTCATTGACGGACACAGCTACAGAATCTTAACCATCCGTCCTCTCAAACAGTGGCCTGCAAAACCTTGTGGCCAAAAGCACCATCTGCCGATTGCAGTACATCCACTTTATAAAATTTTGTGAAAGTGTGCACAGACGACCAGGTGGCCGCCTTGCAAACCTGTATCACTGATGCCTGATGGCAGAAAGCCCAAGAGGCACTAAGCAGCCGTGTAGTAAGCGCCTTAACAAGGAACGGAGGAACCTGACCCTTGATGGAATAGGCCTGCAACATCGTCTGTCTTGTCCAACTGGAAAATGGTGGCGGCTGACGCGACCAACCCTTTTGTGAGGTCCATCCGTAAGGACAAACCGTAAGGCTGGTTTCCTAAACAACTCGGTTGCCGCAAGGTACACCCTGAGTGCCCGACCCACATGCAGCGAGAGCAAGGCAATCTCCCAAGGATGTTTAGGCTTAGAACACAGGGAAGGCAACACAATGTCTTCATCCATATGGAAACGAGAAACCTTAGGAAGGAAAGAATGACAAGGGCGAAGCACCACTTTCTCTGTGAGCCACCAGGTAAGGTAAGACAACACTGCCAGCTCAGACACCCTGCGTGCAGAAGTAATAGCCACCAAGAAGGCTACCTTCTGGGACAATGCAAGCAGAGGAAGCTCGCAAATATTTTTGAAAGGCGGTTATTTGAGAACTGGCAGCACCAAATTGAGATCCTATGGATGCAACGAAGACGGTACCGGGGAGCAAAGTGGCGAACCCCCTAAATAAAGGTGCGAACCAAAGAATGCATAGCCAAAGGACAGTAAAAGACCACCAAGGCTGAAAACCTGCCCCTTGACGGTACCCAAGGCCAGGCGCTGCTCAACACCTCGTGTATACAAGAGTGGGGAGTGATTAGTGCAGGCTGCAGTATTAAGACATAGTAGCTCACAGGATCAATCAATTAGTGTGAAAAACAAATGGTAATCATTAAAAGGTGCTGCGCATTAAGTGCTATACTAATTAAAATATCTAGTGACAAATAAATTCATAAGATATATAAACACACACATAATAAATCAAACAAAAAAAAAAAACAAAAAAAGTGATAGCAATATCAATAAAAATAGTAAAGGATTATAAAATTTGATGAGGAGATAAATGATCAAAATCACCAGTGCTGTGAAAACAGTTGAAACAATATGATAGCTTGTCAGATGTGTCACCTCCACTCTTGTGACCCCCCCAATGTGTGGGTTCTCACCTTATTGAATGTGACATCACAATTAAGATTTGGTCTAAAAAAGCTGGTATACCCTCACAGGGTAATGGTGGAGGGTTTCCTTTATTCCTCTTTTAATCCAAGCTCCCAGTGTTATATAGTTTCAGCAACTCTCTCACATATGGGGAGAAACCTAAAACCATGGTAAAACTAGTTTGAAAAAAAAAAAAAAGAGGAATAAAGGAAACCATCCACCATTACCCTGTGAGGGTATACCAGCTTTTAGACCAAGCTTAATTGCGAGAACAGATTCAATGAGGTGAGAACCCACCCGTTGGTGGGACTATCATATTGTTTTAACTAATTTCACAGCATTGGCGATTGGGATCATATATCCCCTTCTCATCAATTTTTATAATCATTCACTATTTATTTTTATTGTAACGCTATCACTTCATTTTTATTGTTTATGATGATTTATTATGTTTGTTTTTATAGATCTTATGAAGGAATTTATCACTGGATAATTTTAATTAGAATAGCACTTACTGCGCAGCACTTTTAATGATTACCAGCTGCTCAACACCTCGTTGGAGGAATGACAAAATCCGAGCCACAATGGGGATGAGCCCCCAAGAGACTCACCATGCAATGTAGGTCTTACAGGCGCGATAGTAAATCTTCTTAGAGGTAGATTTTCTAGCCTTTAACAGCGTGGGAATCACCGATTCAGACAACCCCCTATCCTTCAGCGCCTGACTTTCAACAGCCAAGCTGTTAAGTCTGCGACTCTAAAGCAGGATGGAAGATTGGCCCTTGAGCCAATAGATATTCTCTAAGAAGAGATCTCCAAGGGGCATCAGCAACAAGCTGTACCAGATCAACATATCAAGACCAGCGAGGCCAGTCTGGAGCCACTAGGATGACCGGATTCCTTCTGCCTTGATACTTCGCATAGGACTCGGCAGAAGTTTTAGCGGGGGAAAAGTGTATATATCAGAGGATACTGGCCCCAAGGAGCCACAAGTACATTTGTGGCATCACCAAGAGGATCCCGAGACCTTGCAACAATTCTCTGTACCTTCCTGTTGAGATGAGAGGCACACATGCACACCTCTGGAGTTCCCCACCAGAGAAAACAGCTGAACCTTAGAATGCCGGCTACCTCCCAGACCCCCTTGAGCACATCCGTGCCCAAAACGCCTCCACACCCAGACAGGCTGGCAACTGTGGAGACCACTGTCTAATAGAGGGGAAGGTAGGATTTGCCCTGTTGATGCACCGGAGAGAGAAGCCACCATATCAGGGACCCACTCGTATCCCGGCTCAACAGGATCAGATTGTCTAGAGACAGTGGATTCTTGTCCCACTTAGCAAGAATCTCTCTTTGCGGAGGTCTCGAGTGGAACTGTGCAAACAGAACTGCCCCAAAAAGTAGACACCATCAAGCACAGCACATGCAAGTCCTGAAAGATGACAGACTGCTGGACAACAGGAGCCAAATCGCATCCTGCAGATTTTGGAGTTTATTCCCCTGGAAGAAACACCCTGGCTGAAGCAGAGTCTAGAGCCAGACCCAGATAGTCAAACTTGGTGGACAGAACCAGAGCAGATTTTTGGAAGTTCAAGTTCCAACCAAACTCCTGCAGAGTCCGCAAAGTAATTTCCAGGTTGTCCTTTAGAGCAGTTGGAGAATCTACTCACAAAAGAGCGTCCAGGTACCCAGTACCGCAATCACCCGCTGCAGCTACAATGCCAATACTTTAGTGAATAACAGAGGAGCTAAGGCGAGACCAAAGAGTAATGCCATGAATAGATAATGCCCACGGCAAAGCAGAGGAAACGCTGATGACTGACATTTCAATATGAGAGAAAACGTCCTTTGATGTGGGGATGCCACTACCACACAAATGGACTCCATTCAGAACTTCTGTACCCACACAAAGCTGTTCAAAGCCTTCAGGTCGAGAATTGGACATACCTTGCCTTACTTCCTGGAAACCGTAAATAGTTTTGACTAGAAACCTAGAAAAAGTTCCGATTTTGGAACCGGAACATTAGCCCCTTGTAGTAGAAAGTCTTGCACCGCCCCAAAGAGAACCCACAGGCAGTCTGGGAACAAACACAGGTTCGAAGACCCTCACTGGAGGAAAAGACCAAAACTCGATCTTGTAGCCGGACCGAATCAGCTGGTGGACATCCGTCTTGAATCAGGGAGGTCCATGGGTCCGGAAAGAAGCAAAGACGTCCCCCCACCTCAGATACAGGTGAGGGCGCCCCTTCAGGCAGAAGAGTGCTTGTCTGCAGGTCTGGTAAAACCGGCTCTTGGCCTTCCAGACCAGGTCCACTTGAAACCTCTGGAGGAGGTCCTGACAGATTTCGATCCTTTGTCTTGAGATCGTGAGAGACGAAAAGGCCGCATACAAACCAAGAAAAAGAAAAAAAGGCCTACGTCTAAGACGAATCTCCAGTGGAAGAATAGTACCCCCCCCCCCCCCCTGTAAGACCCTTAATGAAATAATCCAGGAATGATCCAAACAGGCGATTCCTCACAAAGGAGAGAAAAGATGAGGCCTTCTAGCTGGTCGGCATACCAGCATTTCAGCCATATCATGCACTGAAGGACCACTGCTGTCACGGACAGCCTAGAAACTAAGGAAGCCCCATCCAGAGAGGCATCACAGAAACTGAAACCCCTGGACCAACTTGTCTGCCACCTCAGCAAGTGTAGGGGGAAGCTGCCCCCCCCCCCTCCAGATCCTGGCACAAAAGCTTTGCCTACTCCGTTCAAGTTTGGGACATCAATGCTATTGTGAACAGCGGCCTAAGGACCGAACCAGCTACAGTACACGTGGCGGACCAAAGTCTCGGCTCTCCTATCAAAGGGGTCTTTAAAAGCCAGAGACAACTCCACCGCATTAGAGTGGATTTATTCAGCCTGGAACCTGAGAATCCACCACAGGTGGGACTGTCCACTTTAACAGGGACTCTTCAAAGGGATACTGTCCAACGAAAACGCTTAGGGCATCGACCTATTGCATTTAGGTCAGTGACTCGCAACAATTTCGTCAAAATGCGGGAAAAGGGAATACCTTTGCCGCTTTGGGAGCTGCGGGTACCAAGGGGGACCAGCGCCTCCGACACAGCAGCATCCTCCATTTTTAAAGTTGCCACACCAATACAATTAGTGCATCCACAAGCACCGTTTCATACGCGGCTGCAGTAGCAGAGGAATCATCCTCACTATCAGAGCACTTGAAATGCGTGGACGCAGACCCAGTAGGGTTACTACATACTAAGCTCACCCTGAAACATAATCAGGGGAGACCGCCAACTGATTCTGGAAGAGGACGCCAGCCAAGGGTCCACAAATGGACCACCTATGAGATCATGCAAAAGACAAGTGGGGTCGCCTTAAGAGCTCACCATAGAGGACCCAATAGAACATAACCCCCCTTTAAAGGTGGGCCGCCGTGATGGGAAAGCGCAGTTAGGGTACCACCGCTCACACAATGGCGGCAGGTTTGTCACTAAAAATTAAGCGCCCCCACAGCACCACCCAGTTCAAGGGAGGTGCCAAGCTAACCATATGGCCCAGCAGGCTACAAGCCACGGCCTAAATTTTTGTGGGGGCCAAGCCCCAAATAGCACGCATCCTTAGTTCGGCAGATGCCCAAAGGGGGCAGTTGGGGGCCTCAGCTAGACCCACTGAGGCCGCCCCCCAATGGCAGCGCCCAAATCGACCACATTGCCTTGTAGGCCGCAAGTAGCGGCCTAAATTTTGAGGGCGCCCCTATGCCAGGACGAACCCCAGCTCATCTGAGCACCCAAGGCAGCGGGGGGGGGGTAGGCAGATACCCACAGGGGAGGCATTGGCTCCAGCCTTTCTCACAGGGGCCACCTCACACAGTCCCCCCCCCCCCCCCCCCCCCCGAGTAGGGCACAAAGCAGTGGCCTAAACTTTAGGCCAGATCCGCCCGCGCAAGGTGGGTACCCGCGGATGGTAAAACATCCACTCCCCAAGCCCAACAACCGCTGAAAAGTCTCAAGGACATCACTGTCCTAGTCAACAACCCCCAAAATGGAATGGAACCCTGCTCAATGCCCCGTTGCACACCAGGAAAAACCCGGTCAGCATCAGCATCTCAGCCAGCAGATACTACAGCCAACCCCCCTTAGGAGCATGTGGCAAAGCTAGCTCACAAACGCACACGGGGAGGAGGGGGGGGGGGGGGGTTTTGACGCATGGGGGCCAAAAGACCCACAGTGACCGTTTAGAGGGGCTGGGTGAAAGGGAAGGGAACCCGGGGGTCCTACCGTCCCAGGGAGGGGCCCACGTTCACCCTAAAAGACCACCAGAGGAGAGGGGGGGGGGGAATACTACTTATTACACCATGGCACCACTCTGGGCAGACCAACGCGCCATCGGAATGGGGGTGCTGCGAGTCAAGAGGCACACTGCGACTCAGGCTAGGACCAGGTCATATGCACCTTTGTGAGATGTTTAACTTGTAGGACAGCCCCCGTCCAGTGGGGTATGTCGCTGCTGACCTAGCGCGGAGCTGAGGTCTGCGCACACTCACTGGCCGGACTGGGGAGACCCTATGGATCTAGAATATCCAGTCCGTCGCCCAGTCCAGCAGTTAATTGTAGTTCTCACAAGAACAGAAAAGAAGAGGAAAAAATTCCATTTAAAAAGGGGAAAAAGAACACTAGGACCAGAGATCCTAGCAAGGAACTAGGTCCTTACACCTAACTAGGCAGAAAAAAAATGCCTATAGCAGAGTTTGGGAGTATATACCCTGGGACTGCCCCATAGGCGTGGTGAAGCTTTTTCCTGCCTAGTGTCCTACTCCTGTAGGGGGCAGCATAACCCAAAGGTGAAGAAGATTCTGGAGCCGTGTCCATCAATGAACGAAAGAGAAAGTTAACTCTGAAATTGATGGCAGCAACAGGTCTCCAAAAATTTGACAGACAACAAAAATGTGATTTGTTAAAGCCTGCATTAAACAGAAAATGCACAGTAGAGTCAAATCTAACTCAACAGCCTACCTAATCATTGCAATATGTTACCAGACTAAGTGTTACAGTGTTAACATGGGCGTGCATGCCAACGCGCTCCCAAAAAAGCGTTGCATAAAAAGGTGTTGCAGTGTAAGAGGCTGGCACCAATCCCCTGGGGCAAAAGTTGACTCCAAAATCTGGATTTCCCTTTTGAAATTAGGCAATTACTGCAGCTAAGGAGAGGAGGAGGAAAAAAAAAAAAAAAAAAAAACATTTCTCTTTTGAATAGCCCAAGAAGAACTAAGAAGCATTTCCTCGTGTGGCCAACTTGCAAATTACATAAAGTAAAAGTTAAAAAATGATATTAACTTCCCACACAAAATTTCAGGTCAGGTACAGAAGCACATACATTACATATCTTGGGTGTTCAGAGGAAACCTAAATTCAGCACAAGCCTGCTAGG
Organism: Pelophylax lessonae; assembly: GCF_965119305.1. Lineage (NCBI taxonomy): Eukaryota > Metazoa > Chordata > Amphibia > Anura > Ranidae > Pelophylax > Pelophylax lessonae. Next base: position 370,837,587 of record NC_138770.1, read on the forward strand.
TACCAACAGTAAGCTGTATGTAGAGACAGAAACAAGAAAATTGCCCAGATCTGGACTAATACTATAAGGAATTCTCAGGCATAATGGCCTGACGTAAATATTGGCGTCCTCTGAACTGCAACATACAGTTGTGTTTAAAATAGCAGTGCCTTTAACAAAGTGAGTAAAGCTCAAAATCCTTAAAATAGCCTTTATTTCCATACAAGCAATGCATTGGGAACACTGCAGTCTATTCTAAATCAAAAACATGAAAAAAAGGGTTTCAAATGTATTACTTTGCAGAAAGTGAAGAAAAAGGCATATTAGGCTTTTCAAAAAAAAATAAATAAATAGCGGCGTCTACATTTTCCTTTACAAACATTTACTGTATAAACTAAAAAATGCTTGAAGATTTAGCTTTCCTGTGAATCACTGAATATTTACTAACCGTTTGATAACTACTTCACATATGTATTGCATGGAGTTAACCAACGTCTGGCACCTGTGAACAGGTATTGCAGCCTAAGACAATTGCACTACATTCCACAATTCCTCTGCATTTCTTGGTTTTACCTCAAACAGCATTTTTTTAGGTCACCAAGTTTTCTATTTGATTAAGGTCCAGAGATTTGACTGGCCACTCCATACAGTTATTCTTGTCGGTCTGGAAAAAAATATGCTGCTAGCTTACTAGTGTGTTTGGGGTCATTGTCTTGTTAAAACACCCATTTCAAGGAAATTTCCTCTTCAGCATAAGGCAACATGACCTCAAGTATTTTGATGGATTCATACTGATACATGATCCCTGGTATGCGATAAATGGACCCAACACCATAGTATGAGAAACATCCCCATATCAAGATGCTTGTGCCACCATGCTTCACTGTTTTCAAGGTGTACTGTGGCTTAAATTCAGCACTTGGGGGTCATCTAACAAACTATCCATGGCCCCTAGAACTAAAAAGAACGATCTTGCTTTCATCAGACATTTCTCTTTAGGCTAGTGAATGTGTTTTTTGGCAAATTTTAACTTCTTTAGGACATCTTTTTTTAAATAATGGGACTTTGCTGGGGCTTCTTGCCGACAACGTGGTTTCGCATAAGCGTCTTCTAATTGTTACAATACTTACAGGTAATGTTATACATTTTTTGATGACCTTGGAGCTGATCACTGGCTGAGTCTGCCATTGTGGCCATTCTTCCATCCATTCAAAGGGTAGTTTTCCTTTTTCTTCCTTTTTTTTGGTTGCCATTTTAAAGCATTTGAGATTTTAGTCCTTAAATAAGGGCCACCTGTTTGACACACACTGAATGACCACACTAATTGAAGTCCACATGGCTATTTTGAACACGTCCCTTTCAATTAATGATTCAATTATACATAATCAGCAGCATGCATGTCATGACCGTTGGTTCTGTTGGTTTTCTATTACTCTACTACCCCTACTAGTAAATAATGATTGATCAGGTTAGTGACGTTTGACTGCTATTACAACTGTAGGTGGATAGTCACTGCGGACTCCTGCAGAGAGAAGACCAGTGTAGATAAACTGGAAACCTGAGCTACATGGCTTTCTGGAAAGCTTTCTAGGATTTCCATATCAAACCTGTAGCTGATCGGAAAAAAAAATCAGAAATTCAAGGTTGTTACAGAGCAACTCCCAGTATAAAGCAGGAAAACATCCACTAGTTGGCTGACTAGACAGACTTAAGGATTAAACATATCGGTTATGAATCTACCAGCATTAACTGGAAAGACTTCCAGCAGCTGTTGATTGTAGCATAATCTTTCAAATAAACAAAGCTGGAAAAAAAAAAAAATAGTTCTCTCCTGACACTAGCAAAATCGTAGGCATGGTGTAGTGGGCAGGGTTATCCTGTGCTGGCTGTTTTTGTTAGTACTATTTTTTGCCAGAATTTATTTTTCCTCTAGAGGGCAGCATAAATAATCTAAGAATCCCTGCCCCGCAAAGGATTAGATATAATTTCACACAAATTTTATCAAATCACCTGTTTTTGTAATAAAGAAATCATTTGTAACCTCACTAATTCATGAATTTTAAGCATCTCTAATGTTACATTGAAAACGTGACAATGTTTACCTTCCTGAAATACAAGTTTCCCCGAAGCATCGGATGTATAGCAGCCAATATATTCCTGGATGTCTGTATGTTCATGATTGTTAATCCTCACACAATGATTCCCACTAGCGCAAGCCAGCCAGCGAATCAAACTAGTTTTGCCAACAGATGTTTCTCCTTGCAGAAGTACCGGATGATTCCTTAAAACATAAAACGTGGTCACATGTGGCCTAATGCAAGCATACACAAAAGCAGCACTTGCCAACTAGTTTGTAAATTCAAGTCTGATCTTGGCTTATTACAGTGCACAATACAACATGTGTAGTCTATCAACGGTTAGCAAAACATGGAAGGACGCAGAATCAGGACATTTAAGGAGAAGCATTGGGGGTGTGTTCGGATGCCGAGGTGATCAAGCTGAAATTGGTGCTTTGACAACAAGTACACAGACTGAAATAGAACCATATCAGAAAAGTCCTGCAAGCAAACACCACAGGTAAATCTTTATTTGAAATATCTGACCAGTTTAACCACTTCTGGACCAGAAGGTTTTCCCACAAATAGAGATTTCTTTTGGTGTTATTTGATCACCTGTGCGATTTTTAGTTTTTGCGCTATAAAAAAAGAGCGACAATTCTGAAAAAAAAAAAAACAAAAAAACAATGTTTTACATTTTACTATACAACATTCCCAATAAAAAAAATGTAAATATCAAATTTGTTTATCACTTTAGGTCAATTTGTTTTCTGCCACATTTTTGGTAAAATAAAAACCCAATAAGTATATATTGATTGGTTTGCGTAAAAGATATCGCATCTACAAACTAGGGAAAAATCGGATTTTTGTAAGATCTTACCGTAAAATCCTTTTCTCTTAAGCTCATTGACAGACGTAGTCTTCTTGATTCTCAAGAGCTGGGTTATATTGTCTCCGCAGGAGTAGGACTAGGCAGAAAGACAAAATGTTCTGGCTCCACCTTAGGGGCAGTCCCTGAGGGTATATCCTCCCTCTCTCTGCTACAGGGAATCAGTTCTGTTCTAAAGCAGTAACAGAGAATTTAACCCAACCAAACTCAATGATAGAGGGGCGGGTACTACGTCTGTCAATGAGCTTAAGAGAAAAGGATTTTACGGTAAGATCTTACAAAAATCCGATTTTCTCTATCGCTCATTGACAGACGTAGTCTTGATTCTCAAGAGCTGGGACATCCAGAAGCAGTGCCACAAATGAGGGGTGGGATTGACAAAAATCAAAATCCAATCTAGAAGGCCCAACCGGTGCCAAACTAGAAGTTTTAAAGGCTCATTATAAACAAAGAATGAGACTCAAAAGAAAAATTTCCAACGGAAAAAAACCCTCGAGGCAGACCACTGGTCTCCTCAAATGGCGGCCTGCAAAACCTTGCGGCCAAACACGGCATCAGATGATGCCATTACATCAACTTTATGTTTTGTAAAGGTATGCACCGACGACCAGGTAGCCGCCTTGCACACCTGGACCACTGACGCCTGATGGCGAAAGGCCCATGACGCACTAAGCGCCCGAGTGGAGTGCGCCTTAACAGGGAACGGGGGCTCTCGACCCTTAATAGAATAAGCCTGTACCACCGTCTGTCTGATCCATTTGGAAATGGTCGCGGCAGAGGCAGGCAACCCCTTTTTGGGTCCATCCGGGATCACAAAAAGTGAATCCGTCTTGCGAAACGAGTCTGTCGTATTTAAGTATACCCTGATCGCCCGGACCACATCCAAGGAGTGTAAAGCAAACTCCCGAGGATGACTGGGCTTAGGACACAGGGAAGGTAATACAATTTCTTCATTCAGATGAAATTCTGAAACCACTTTTGGTAGGAAGGATGGATTCGGACGAAGAACCACCTTATCTCTATGAACCACCAGATATGGGGAACGACAAGATAATGCAGCCAGTTCTGACACCCTGCGTGCAGAAGTGATAGCCACCAAGAAGGCCACCTTCTGGGACAACGTAGGTAGAGGAATCTCCCTAATATCTTCAAAGGGAGGTTTCTGGAGAACCGACAATACTAAATTAAGATCCCAGGGTGGTAACGGCGCGCGCACTGGCGGAGCCAGATGTCGCACCCCCTGGATGAAATTCCGCACCAAGGAATGAGTAGCCAAAGGCTTCTGAAAGAAGATAGCTAATGCTGAGACCTGACCCTTGATAGTACTCAAGGCCAGTTTCTGCTCAACCCCTTGTTGCAGAAAAGCTAATATTCGACTAACCGAATAAGACCGTGGACGGAACCCCAGAGGTTCACACCATGCAATGTAGGACTTCCATGTGCGATGATAAATCTTTCTGGAAGTCGCTTTCCTTGCTTCAACTAGAGTAGGAATAACTGAAGCTGACAAACCTTTGTCCTTCAGCACCTGGGTCTCAATAGCCAGGCCGTTAAAGCCAGCGATCGTAAAGCAGGATGGAAGATCGGTCCCTGAGACAGTAGGTCCTCCCTGAGAGGAAGTCTCCACGGGACGTCCGCCACCAGTCTGACCACGTCGGCGTACCAAGCTCGACGAGGCCAGTCCGGAGCTACCAGAATTACTGGAATTCCTTCCTCCTCTATCCTTCGAAGAAGTCTTGGCAGTAACCCGAGAGGAGGGAAGGCATACATTAGCTGGTATTGCCCCCACGGGGCGATCAGTGCGTCTGCGGTCTCTGCTAGAGGATCGCGGGAGCGAGCCACGAATCTCTGTACTTTCCTGTTGAATCGGGATGCCAACAGATCCACATCCGGGGTGCCCCACCGTAGGCACAACTGGTGGAAAACTTCTGGATGGAGGGACCATTCCCCCTGATCCAGAGTCTGACGGCTGAGATAATCTGCCTGCCAATTCTCCACCCCCGGAATGAACACCGCAGAGATAGCTGGAACAAATCGTTCCGCCCAGCGAAGAATGCAAGCCACTTCTTTGGCCGCTCGGACACTCTTGGTGCCCCCCTGGTGATTGACATAAGCCACGGCCGTGGCATTGTCCGACTGGATCCGAACCGGGCTGCCCTGGAGCTGCTCGGTCCAGTGAATCAGACAAAGTCTGATCGCTCTCAGTTCCAATACATTTATCGGCCACCTGGATTCTTCCAGGGACCAAAGTCCCTGGACAGATAACTGACCGAGAATTCCTCCCCATCCGGATAGACTGGCATCCGTGGTCACTATCGTCCAATATATTGGCAGAAATGACTTTCCCTGGCTGAGCATCGGAGACCGAAGCCACCAGACCAGAGACTCTCTGGTCTGTTTGCTCAATCGGATCTGATTGTCCAGGGATTCCGGATTCCGATTCCATCTTAGAAGAATCTCTTGCTGAAGAATTCGGGTATGGGACTGGGCAAATGGGACTGCTTCGAAGGAAGCCACCATCAACCCCAGAACCCTCATGCAAGTTCGAAGAGAAGACCAGCTGTTGGATAGTAACAACTGGACTGCTAACTGAATCTTCCGGAGTTTCCCTACCGGAAGAAAAACTCTTGTCCTGACTGTGTCTAGAATTAGACCCAGATATTCAAGCCTCTGGGTGGGAACCAGAAATGACTTTTGCTGGTTCACCAGCCACCCGAATTCCTGTAAAGAAATTATAGTAATTTCTATGTTTTGTAGCAAGGTCTGAGGAGACTCTGCATGAAGCAGAAGATCGTCTAGGTAACCAAGAATCGATATGCCTCTTTGGCGCAGTAGTGCCAACATTGGGGCCAACACCTTCGTGAAGACCCGAGGAGCCGTGGCGAGACCGAAAGGTAACGCCACAAACTGATAGTGGTTCTCTTCTACGGAAAAGCGTAGAAACCGCTGATGTCCTGCGAAAATGGGAATGTGAAGATATGCGTCCTTGATGTCTATGGACGCTAGGACATCCCCTGGATGCAGGAAGGCTGCTACTGTGCGAATGGACTCCATTCTGAATTTTCTTATGTTGACAAAAGAATTGAGTGCCCTTAAGTCCAGAATTGGACGCACTTTGCCCTCTTTCCTGGGTATTGTAAATAGGTTTGAATAAAACCCCTGAAAACGTTCTGTCCAAGGAACGTGGACTACCACTCCTTGTTGTAGTAAATCCGTGACTGCTCTCCGCAGATCTTCTAAACGATCCGGGGATAGTCGAATATTGGAAGGGAAGAATTGCGCCGGTGGGAGAGATCGAAACTCGATCTTGTACCCTGACCTTATGACTTCGCAAACCCACTTGTCCGGGATTCTGGAAAGCCATGGATCCGGGAACCGGCGAAGACGTCCCCCCACCCCAGTTATGGGTGGGGGCGCACCTTCAGGCTTTGGACGATTTATCTTCAGGTCTGGAAGGGGTGGGCTTTTGCTTGCCCGACCAACGTCCCCTGAAGCCTCCTGAAGGAGCTTTGGAGGACTTAATTTTTTCACCCGCGGGACGAAAAAACCTTTTGTGAGCAGCAAAAGGCGGCCCTCGTTTTTGACGAGTTCCTTTACGTTTAACATTTTGCGGTGAAAAGGTGCTCTTTCCACCCGTGAGATCCTTAATGATCTCATCTAAGTTGGCTCCAAAAAGACGCTCTCCTAAAAAGGGGATATTAGCTAATGCTTTTTTGGAACCTTGGTCGGCTAACCAACCTTTTAGCCACAGTGTACGCCTGAGAACCACCGCTGAGACTGATGCTCGCGCCAATAATGGAGTGGCGTCTAATGCCGCATCACACACAAACTGTAACCCCTGTATCATTTGTTCCAACAAATCTGATACCGCCTGAGTCCCGGCGTAACCACTTGGTCCATTCAGTTACAGCCTGCGAAACCAGACCAATAGCAATTATTGGTCTGAAAGCTGATCCAATCAAGGTAAACATGGTGCGAGACATAGCTTCTATCTTGCGATCCACTGGATCTTTAAAAGACGGATCGTCTTCTAGAGGAATAACCGTGGCTTTATTCAATCTAGCAATTGGTGAATCCACCACAGGTGGTTCTGTCCATTTCTTAATGAGGGTTTCCTCAAACGGATAACGCCTGTTAATGCGTTTAGAAATAGCAGAAGTGCGTTTTGGCAGACGCCATTCTTCTTCGATTGGATTGCCAAAACATTTGGGCAATGGAAAAACCTTCGCCACTTTGATGCGTTTTTTAGTCCCAAAAGGGATTTCAGTTTCAGCTATTTCCGACGGAATACCCTGTAATCTTAAGGTTTCTTGAACAGATACAATGAGTGCGTTTACCAACGCTTCCTCTCTGGCTATGGCTGATGCCGAAACATCCTCCTCACTGTCTGAAGAGACAGTACACGAGACACCAATCCCAGATGAAGTACCTGCAACTGCAGAAATAGGCTCAGAGTCTGAATCCGAGGTTTCAGATAATAAGGGGTTAGGCGGGGGTCGCTTTCTTGCGCCCTGTCCCTGACAAGCCACTTCCACCCGGGACACAAAAGTTTCCATAATAGCTGACAATGATTCAATCGTCAATGGGGTGCTGGAGGATCCTGCAGACCCCTCGAGGGGATCCGGAGGAGATACATGAGTGGCAGGGTCCATGTTAATTCAGGACACCTTTGCCAGAAAAAACAAAAAAAGTTTTTTTATGTGTCTCCCCCTAGCGCAATAGCGCCCCTCAGAGTACCTGCTTCTCGATCCCCACAGAGAGAGAGAGAGATCCCCAAGGCTCACCAACCGATGCAGTGAAGTTTCCAACCAACTGCAGTCAGCGTCTGTCTTTTACAGACTGGAAGGAGCTGTTGCTTTTTCCCGGGTAGAAGGACGTGGCTCCGCCCCCTGTGTACGCCTTCCGGCGTTCCCAGCTCTCCACGAGGTAGCTGGGCTCATGAAACATGGCCGCCCCCATACAAGAGACATTAGACTCCAAAAACATGGCGGCCGGCGTGACCTGAGGACATACATGCACCTGGTCTACGGCAAAATGGCGGCGGACCGCCGAAATCGTTTTTCCCAGCACATCCACCTGCATCTCTGCTAAGTGGCGATTTATTGATCTGCAGGAGATATACTACAAATAAGGTAGGATTATACCTCCTATGCCTGCTGTAATGCTACAGTCTGCTGGGTAGAGTGTTAGCTCTCAAACCAAGTCCACTTCCCACAAACACATACTGTATTTACAAGGGGGACTTTTAGTGTCAGATATATACTGACCATGTATGGAGGGGCCCATAATTCATACTGCCTCATAACGAGGAAAGAAAAAAAGGGAACGTTTACTCACCATACCGAACCGACAGGCACCCTCTCTTCACAATACCCTCTCCACCGGGGTGGGGGGTTGTGGACCACTCCGGACGCCTCGACTCTCTGGTTCCTGGCGTCCAAGCGAGACTTTTAACTCGCAAGGTCAGTCCCTCCACTGGGACTCCGTCGCGGCCGACCCAGCGCGGAGCTCTGGTCTGCACGCGCTCGTAGGCAGAAACCGGGGTGACCACTGGATCTCAGCATCCAGCCCGTCGCCCGGCCCCGCATACTTACTTGAATGTGTCGCGGCCGACCAAGCGCAATGCAATGGTCTGCGCGCGCTCGTAGGCCGGCTGGGGTGACCACTAGTGTCGCCCAGTCCGGCGTTTTTGCTTGAAGATCTCCCAGGAAAAAACACTGGAGAAAAAAACTACCTAAAAAAATATTTTTTCTAAAGAAAAAATCTTGCCAGGACCAAAAAGATCCCAGCAAGGAACTTAGGTCCTTACTCCTGACTAGACAGAAAAAAACTGATTCCCTGTAGCAGAGAGAGGGAGGATATACCCTCAGGGACTGCCCCTAAGGTGGAGCCAGAACGTTTTGTCTTTCTGCCTAGTCCTACTCCTGCGGAGACAACATAACCCAGCTCTTGAGAATCAAGAAGACTACGTCTGTCAATGAGCGATAGAGAAAAAAAAAAAAACGCTGATTGCCACCATTACTAGTAAAATAAATAAACCCAAATCTTTCCACTAGTTTGTATTTGTGATACCATTTGCGCAAACCAATTCATATACTCTTATTGGGATTTTTTTTTTTTTTTTTTTTAACCAAACATATGTAACAGAATACAAATTGGCCTAAAATGAAGAAAAAAAATTTGATTTTTAGATTGTTTTATTGGGAATGTTTTATAGCAGAAATTTTAAAAAATTGTTTTATCAGAATTGCCGCTCTTTTTTTGTTCAAAACGAAAAAAAATTAAAAAAAAAAAAAAAAAATCGCAGAGGTGATCAAATACCACCAAAAAAAAGCTAATTGTGGGGGGGAAAAAAGACATTCATTTTATTTGGGTACAGTGTCGCACGACCACACAATTGTCAGTTAAAGTAATGCAGTGTCGAATCGCAACAAATGGCATGGTCATTAAGTGGGAAAACAATCCGGTCCATAAGTGGTTAAGATGGAGGACAAGGAAAATAGATTGCGGAGGAAGAATGTGAGGACTGAGGGTTCTAATCCAATAGAATTCTTAGAGAAATGTCTTAGAGATTTTTGGAAAGGACTCAACATTTTTTGCAATTGAGAGATCACAAAGTACCCTCTAGACCAGCCTTTCTCAACCAGTGTGCCGCGGCACACAGGTGTGCTGCCAGAAGTATTGAGGTGTGCCGCGGAATAGTGGTAGAGTAGGGCTGTCAGTTGAGCCCTATTCCTGGATCCACTGCCAAACTGTACATCGGCACTGCGAGGGAGCTCCGTCAGCTTCAAAAGTGAAAGGGAGGAAGGAATGTGCTGTGCGCTCTGCTTCCCCCTACAGTGCAGTACCCTGCTGAATGAGAAATTTTAAAATGGCTGTATACATGCGTGTACGCATGTGTGTGTACGTGTGTGTACGTGCCATATGCATGCATGTGTGCGTGCGTGCGCATGTGTTCACGTGTTTGTACATGTGTGTGTGTTCACATGTGTTTGTACATGTGTCTGTGTGTACATGTGTGTGCACATGTGCCTGTCTGTGTGCACGTGTGCCTGTTTTTGTGTACACGTGTGTCTGTATATGTGTGGGTGTATACGTGTGTGTTCATGTGTGAGAGAGTATATGTATGTTCCTTTAATCCTGACCCCCCCTATTGCTGTACCTTTGGAAATGCTTTTTTTAGGGCTTGTTTGTAATAGCAGCAAAGAATTCTGCTCCTCTGAAAAGCAATCCATGCTCAGGATTGCTTTTCAGAGACATTTGGCAGGCAGTAAAGAAGCAATATGTTGCCTTCTCACTGCCTGTTTTAAGCCTGTAAATGTAGCTTCACTAAACGCAACCATGCAATGCACACAGTTGCAGGGTAGGTGCAGTGCAGCCCCATTTACCCTGGGTATACCTCTAGCTGCAGCCACAGCATGTGTACACCCTCAGCTGCTGATTCTGCAGCTAAAGGGGGAGGAGTTGGGGGTGGTAAAAACAGCTCAAGCATTGGGTTTTACCACCCCTCCAACCTGACATGTGAACAAGCCCTTGGTTCACATCTGCATGACTGCGTGCTGCATGTAGGGAAGCAAACTAATTTCAATGGGATTCCCTACCCACAGAAATGCAGTGAAAGTCGTCCCTGACCCTTTTTTTTTTTTTTTTTTTAAATTACGCCGCACCAAAAGCACCCAATTTTTTCTAATGTGTGGTGTACTATTAAGAATTATTGGCATCCCTAAACAGCAGAGCATTTGTCTGTTTCAGGAACGAGCGCGGTTTTGCGCTTGTTCCGCGACAAACAGTAACGTGAACTGAGCCTTGGACAGGGGTGCCTCAAGACTAAAAATACTTTTCAAGGGTGCCCCTCAAGAGGTTCGAGGGTAAACATCCCTCCTTCACATTTTTGTTTCATTAAAAGGAATTGATTTGTCATCGTTTTCGTCAGTGGACGAAGACTTGGTGTACTTTTTGTTTAGTCATCACTGTAAAGAGGCCGCTGACAAAAATTTTGACTAAAAGGTTTTCGTTGACGAAATTAACACTTAAAACCACCATAAGCCTTACCAATTTTCAGACATACTAAGAAGATTGGGGTAAAATCTAAAGTTGAATGCCATAAGCAATATTTCAGATTATAAAAAAAAAAAAAAAAAAAAAAAAAAAAAACACACATCTTGTTAACATACCCTGCAGAGACGACTCTAACAAGATCTCGGAGATTAAGCTTTACGGAGGGTGTTAGGATATAACTTTCATCTATTGCTGGGTTCTTATCCCCCACAGGAATCCAGTAGCCTTCTATCTGAACAAAGCGTCCTCCATGAGGCTCAGGGAGCGGCTGTGAACAAAATTACTCAAAGCTACTTTCAAAAGATCACTCAATATGCAATATTAAATTCACATGTGAACACAAACGTAAAATATTCTGAAACCGGATGCAAAATCAATTCGGAAAAAATAAGTTTACCTTTTTAATTACCTCTGCCAGTGTTAAAGCAGAACTTTAACCAGAACATGATAAATAATAATGTTCTTTAACAAGGAACATACAGTGCCTGGCCAAAAAAAAGGTCACACAGTCATTTAGTTGGCTTTGATTACAGCACGCCTTCGCTGTGACATTGTTTCGATAAGCTTCTGCAACGTCACAAGATTTCCGTCCAGTGTTGCATTAATTTTTCACCAAGATCTTGTATTGATGGTAGAGTCAGACCTTTGCGCTAAACTTTCTCCAGCACATCCCAAAAATTCTCAAAGGGGTTAAGTTCCGGACTTTATGGCCAATCCATGTGTGAAAATGTCTCATGGTCCCTGAACTACTCTTTCACAATTTGATTGGTCATCTTAGATATTCCCGTGCCATAAGGGAGGAAAAAAAATCGATCGATGAAATAACCTGGTCATTCAGTATACTCAGGTAGTCAGCTGACCTTGTTCTTTGGGCACATGCAATAACTATCCAATAGGATAGTTACTGCATGCTTAGTTTAGTTAGTTGCTTGGTTAATTCCAGGTGGTGACTTTTTTGGCCAGGCAGTGTACATACCACATTAATATTTATGCTACCAAAATTAGTGCATGCTCTAAACTCCTTTCAGCATTGCTCCTTTTTCTTCTTGCCTGTAGCTGCTATTTTGCTGAAGCCCAGAACTTAGGCTGTCAGATCTGACTGTAATGGTTCTAATTTTTGACAGAATGCCAAAAATAGAGAGCAACTGAGCATAACCAGAGCAGGATGAGACTTTAAATAGCATAGGCCCTTATTTTTAATGTTTTACATAGCTATACCTGCAAAAGGGGTTAGCCTGAAGTGGTCAAACAGGACTTATTTTTCTGACTAAAGTTCCACTTTAAAGGAGAAGTTCAACCTTTAAAAAAATACACGTCTCTTTGCAGGAAAGAAAAATGTGCGTTTTTTTTTTTTTTTTTTTTTTTTTACTAGGAGTCTGGACAGCATTGCAGCTGCAATCAGCAGATAGGGGGTGCCATGCAGGACTCCTGCAGACTTCACAGTGCATCTGTCTGGTCGTACCTCGCACAGGCAGGCACATACTGAAAGGGAGAGACAAAACTACTAGAGCTCTCAACAGCCATGGTAGTTTATTGAGAACTACAAGCCGTCCGCCGCAAAGCATGTAAGTACTTGTAGTTTCCCATCGCCAGAACTCAAGGAATGAAAAGGCCAGGGAGGCAGAGCCCCGCATGGCAGCTCTCTCTTTTTTTTTTTTTTTTTTTAATAGGGACAGTAAGCGAGGGGAGAAGATCCCCCGCTTGCTGTCACTAGAAGCAGTGGAGCAGGCAGCGCCTACAGGAGTGGGTGGAAAATGTAACATGTTCCCAAAGATTAACTTCTCCTTTAAGTGGTTTGTTTCAGCTTTGTAAACTGAATAAAGCTTGAGCTTCTGAAAAACAGACCTACTGGCTTAAAGCGGAGTTCAACCCAAAAGTGGAACTTCCACTTATCTGATTGCCGGGGGGGGGGTGGGGGGGGGTTGGGTACCTATTTTTGCCAGGTTCTGGCGGACTCTGCCATGGGGAAGTACCTCACAAGTCCGGCTACCCTCCTCCTTCACCTGCCGCCACACCATTCACGTGTAGCGCGTTTTGTACATGCGCAGTAGGGAACTGGCTGTAAAGCCGCAAGGTTTCACTGCCGGGTCCCCTTACCTGCAATGGTGGTAGCAGCACACAACAGCCGAAGAACACATTGGCTGGAGTCCCGGCATCACTGGATTCAAGGACAGGCAAGTGTCCCAATATTAAAAGTTAACAGCTACAGTATGTGTAGCTGCTGGCTAAATTTTCTGGGGGCAAACTCAGTTTTGATCACCAGATAAAAATTTGAAGCCTAAAAAAGGAAACTAATACAGCCATCACATCTAAGAATTAGTAAGCTGCAGTATTTTAAAGGTTTGATTTTGGGTTTAATACCACTTTAAGATTCCATGATAAAATTACAGTACCTGCTTCAGAAGGCTTTTAATGTTACTAGACTGTATAATATGCCGGCATATTAAGCCTTGGACTGTTGAATGAGATGCTCTGTCAAGCTGTGTTAGGAAGGAGAGGCAAAATCCCTATAAGAAAAAAAAAAAGAACACAGTCAAAAAATACAATTACATAGATTATAAAATCTAATGATTACAATTATAAAGTTTAAATATTCCCAACCAAGGAGAACATAGATTACACAGATCCAGTCAGATTTTTGCAAACACCGGGCAGGCTCTGCTCGATCTGTTAAGTTCAACCTAGGATTTCAGATCCCATCTACAAGGATCTCATAAAAGTAAATTTTCTCAGTTTAAACATTTGACATGGTTTACTATTGTGCGTTATTTGAGATTTGCAAATCATTGCACTGTTTTTATGTAGACTTTACACAGTGCCCCACCTTCGGGGTTGTATACCGGAATTAGACCTATAACAGCAAATAGTATATTTACCTCATATAAGGAACGCTGGATGTTGCTACATGGATTTGAAGCTGCATATCTTAAAGCTCTGCACAGAGTTCGTAAACTATAATGAGGTTTGTGGCCTGTACCATCCACAAGCTCCACATTGGCCTTCTTTCTTACTGCCAAGTAAAAGCTTAAAGGGAAAAAAAAAAAAAATAATATTAGCATTTTAACATTAACAGCCAATGCTACCACCTAAAAAGGGTGACGAACACTAAAAAAATGCTCCATATTACATATAGTAAAGGAGAAGTACAGCCAAAGCTTCTGGGTAATACATCTCCTCCTGGGGATCACAGGTGTGTTCTGCACTCCTGTTTTCAGATTTAGCCTATAGTGGGCTAAAGCTCAGTCGGCTGACATCACAGAGCCAGTCAAGGCTCTGCAGGGATTCCAACAATGTTGGAAACAGCCCCAATGCCTGACCGGCAGCTGGCTCAGCCTCTCAGTGGGTTATAGAGTCCAAAGCCCGATACACACAATGAAATCAGACAAATGATCATCTTTTTTTCATGCCAGTCTCCAGATCGATAATGAAGGGGGTTACTAAAGTACGAAAATTCTCGCACGAAAGAACAAACATTTGGAAGTGATGTCATGTGTTGTAGTGTATTAGTATTGTATTTTTGGATAAAAAAAAACTGTACTGATTAAAACAATAAATCGTATGATCTGGTATCGTACAAGAAAAGTCTTCGTATTTGTCCCTTCGAAAAATTTAGGACGAAAAAGTACATGCTAACGATCACATTATCGTACGATTGTTTCATATGCAGTATTTTAGTACAATTTTTTTGATTGGGTGTACGGACCCTAAGGTAGCCACTCCCACCCTCTCCACAGCCCGAGACTTTAGTGAGCACTGCAGGAACAGAGCAGAGAGGGGTGACTGAGAACACTAAAAATAAATAAAAAGATGACCCCCTGCGCTACCTGTGTGCAAAGTGTTTTGTAAATACAAAGTGATAAAACAACCACATTGAATGGCTAAGTGATATCATACAGTTGCTGCAACACCTAACGTGTTCCCACAGTGAAACATACAATACAAGTAAACAGGAAATTAAGCTGGGGGAGCAGAGAAATAAATTGGGTAAAAGAAAATGCCCTGAAGGATGTTACCTTCTTTCCCTCCAGCAGAACTAAAAATTGAGGCGTTTGTCAGAGTGCGCACCGGAGTTCAAAGAGCAAAGCATTTGTCTTGGGGGTAGGATCACTCTTGGACCATGTCCAGCATCAGGCCTAAATATTCCAGCCTTTGGATGGGAATTAAGGACAATTGAAAGTCCAAGACCTATCCAAATTGCTCTATAGGCTGCACTGTTTTCTGCACACTGCACTGCAGAAGCAGAGCAGTCTGCTCCCTCAGAAGCAAGTTGTCCAGGTAACCTATGATCTGAGTGCATAGAAGCACCAAGACTGGGGCTAGTGCATTAGTGACCACCCAGGAGCAGTGAACATGTCAAATGGTAGGGTCAAACACTGAACGTGTGTCTACTACAGCAAACCTCTGCAACCTTGGGTGAGATTGCAAGATTTAGGGGTGAACGCTGTCATTTGGTTTGGTAACCATGAAGAGCTTCAAGTAGAACAAAAACACTTTGGCCTCCAGGACTGGGATGATCAATCCATGAGATAGCAGATCGAGAGCTCAAAAAAAAAAAAAAAAAAATATTTTTGACTTGCCGTAAAATCCATTTCTTTGATGTTTATTAATCGACACAGCGCCCGATATTTATGAACATTGGGTTATACTGCCCCCTACAGGAGTAGGCCACTAGGCAGAAAAAAAAAATCTGGCTAAGCCTATGGGCAATCCCAGGGAGAGGTTACGGCAAGTCAAAAGTCCCATTTTCTCTTTCATTCATTGACAGACACAGCTCCAGATATTCATAACCATTGGGACATCCCACACCAGTGTTAAACATAAGGGGTGGAAACAACCAAAAAATTCCCAAGGCTAAACATCAGCAAACCTGCGCCACTGACGCCTAGTAGAGTGCGCCTTGACAGGGAAAGCAGGAACCTAACCCCATGAATAGGCCTGAACCACCGTCGATCTGATCCATTTGGAAATTTTCGCAAAGGAAGCAGACAACCCTTTGAGGTCCATCCGTGAGCACAAAGTCTGACTTCCGAAGACTCCATGGCTGCCAGGTACACCCCAATTGCCCTCACCACATCCAAGGCATGCAAGGCAATTTCCTTCAGATGTTAAGGCCTGGGACATCCGGAAGGCAACACAATGTCTTCATTCAAATGAAAATCAGACAACACTTTTGGAAGGAATGACGGACAGGGGTGAAGACCCAACCACCTTATCTATGAATCACAAGGTAAGGTGAGCAACAGGATAACGCCGCCAGTTCCCACATGCTGTGCGCAGAGGTGAAAGCCACTAAAAAGGCCACCTTCTGGGACAGCATAAGCAGAGTAATCTCCCGAATATTTTCAAAGGGAGGCTTCTAGAAAGCTGAAAGCAACAAATTAAGATCAAGGCGGCAACAGAGCCCTCACTGGAAGAACCAAATGTCGGACACACTGAAGAAAGGTACGCACCAGAAGTGTGTACCAAAGGTCATTCAAAGACGACTGATAAAGCAGACACCAGGCACTTGATGGTACTCCAGGCCAATTTCTGCTCAACCCCCTGTTGAAGGAAGGTTAAGATCTGAGCCACCAAGAAGGAGCGAGGCAGAACTGCAAGAGATTCACACCACGAAATGTACGTCTTCCACGTACGATGGTAGATTTCCTAGCTTTCAACAGTGTAGGAATTACAGACTGCGATGAACCCCTATCCTTCAGCACCTGGCATTCAACAGCCAAGACAAAGCCAGCGACTGTAAAGCCGGATGGAAGATCTGTCCTTGGGACAGCAGATCCCCCGAGAGGAAGCTCCCAAAGACTGTGGGGCAACCAGCGGCACCAGATCGGCGTACCAAGCTTGGCAAAAGGCCAGTCCAGAGCCACTAAGATGACCCGAATCCCTTCTGTCTTGATCCCGCGTAGAAGTCTGGGCAGTAGCTTGAGAGGAGGGAAGGCGTAAATCAGAGGATACTGATCCCATGGGGCCGCCAGAGGATCCCTTGACCGAGCCACAAACCTCTGCAACTCTGCTGAGCCAAGATACCAACAAATCCACCTCGGGGGGTGCCCCACCGGAGACACAGCTGATGAAACACCTCCAGATGGAGACCACTCCCCGTGGTTCAACCCCTTCCGACCGAGGTAATCCGCCTGCCAATTTTTCACCCGGGAATGTGTACAGCGGAGAGGGCTTGAACAAACAGTTCTGCCCACCTTAGAATGCTGGCTACCTCCAGAGCCACAAGGACACTTCTTGTGCCCCCTCGGTGATTGACATAAGCCACGGCCGTTGCATCGTCTAATTGAATGCGCATTGGAAAACCCTGAAGAAGATTAGGCCAACGATCCAGACACAGTCTGATCGCTCGGCGTTCAGACATTGATCGGGAGTCTGGACCCTTCCAGCGTCCAGATCCCCTGAGCAGAATGCTTGCCGAGGACGCCTCCCCAGCCGGACAGGCTGGCATCCATGGTAACTACTATCCAATACAAGGGGAGGAAGGACTATCTCAGCCTAAGCACTGGAGAACAAACCTACCATATCGGTGAATCCTTTGTGCCCCCAGAGCTGAATGTCCAGAGACTGCAGAGTCTTTTCCCACTTGGTCAGAATTCCCCTTTGCAGGGACCTCAAATGGAATTGTGCAAACTGAACCGCCCTGAAGGTAGACACCATCAGGCCAAGCACCCGGAGGGTTGACCATTTGTTGGACAGCAGGTGGTTAATTACAGCCAATTTCTGGAGTTTGTCCAGAGGAAGGAGAACTTCCCGAAGGCCAAGTCCAGAGTAAGGCCCAGATAGTCCAGCTTTGTGGACGGAACCAGAGCAGACTTCTGAAAATTCAGAATCCAGCTGAACTTCCGCAGAGTTCGTATTGTAATCTCCAGGTTCTCCACCAGAGCAGAGGGAGACTCCACTTGCAGGAGATTGTCCAAGTAGCCCAGTACCACGATCCCCCACTGGTGTAGCAAAGCTAGCATCGGGGTAAACACTTTTGTAAAGACCGAGGAGCAGATGGAAGACCAAAGGGTAACAGCACAAATTGATAATGCTACTCTCCCACAGCAAAGCAGAGAAAATGCTGGTGACTGGCACATATTGGAATGTACAGGTAAGCATCCTTGATGTCGATAGAGGCAAGGAAATCCCCCTGACGCAGGGATGCCCCCTCTGTTCAAATTGACTCCGTTCTGAAATTCTGTACCCGCACAAAGCATTTTAGAGTCTTCGGTCCAGGAAACTGAACATTCAGAGGTCAGAACCGGGACAATCACCCTTTAAAGGAACAGGTCTTGTACCACCCCAAATAGGCCTTGTAAGCGGTCTGGGGACAGGCAAAAGATGTAAGAAAAAACCTTGCCCGGGGACAAGAGCGAAACTCGTCTTACACCCAGGAAGTCCACGGGTCAGGAAACCAGCGAAGACGCCAAGCCCCTCCCCCCACACCCGATGTGGGTGAGGGTGCACCTTCATGCAGAAGGATCCTTGTACACGGGTCTGGAGAAGCCTGATCTTTGCTTGCCAGACCAGATTTGTTTGGATTCTACAGAAGGGGCCCTGAAAGGCCTCGAGCCCTTGTCAGTCGACCCTGAAGAATAAAAAAAAAAATCTTATGAGCCGAGACGGAAGGCCCACGTCTACGACAAGGTTCCTTGCACTTAGTAGCCTGCGGAAGAAAAAGTATTCTTCCTCCCGTTAGACCTTTAATGATGTCATCCAGGGTAGCTACATACAGGCAATCTCCTTGAAAAAGAAAATCAGTCAAGGCCTTTTTTGAAGTCTGATCTGCAGAACAGCACTTGAGCCAAAAAACACGCAGAAGGACCACTTCCAAAACAGAGGCGAGCCATCAGGGGAGCTGCATCCAAAGAGGCATCACAGAAAAACTGCAGCCCCTGACCAGCAAAGGCAGGGGGGAGCTGTTCCCCCTTCATGTCACGTGTGGGAGCTTAGCCCACTCGGTCAGTTTGCGACACTAGGGCACTGGTGAATACCAGCCTCAATGCCAAACCAGCCAGTGTACATAGCGCAGGCCACAGCCTTCTCCTTTAGGTCAGCCAGATCCTTAAAGGCCAGAGACTCTTCAACTGAATCATGGTTGCCTTGTTTAATCTGGAAAACCCCCACCGGTGCCTCAGTCCACTTCTTAAGAAGGGACTTTACATAGGGGTAATGCCTAGTAAAGAACGTCGGGATCCCAAGGGGACGCTTTGGTCGTCCCCACTCCTTAACGACAATTCTGTCAAAACAGGCAGAGAAAGAAAACACCTTTGCCACTTTGGTTGGCTTTTGAGTGCCAAAGGGCACATGTGCCTCCGTCGCAGCTTAGACTGCGACTTCCATCTTCAGGGTCTCACAGATACAATCAGTGCATCCACCAGCACCTTTTCGTGGACGGTCGCAGACGTGGAGGAATCATCCTCACTATCAGAGGGTTCGAGCCGCATGGTTGCAGACCCAGCAGGGTGGCCCACGTCTGTGGCAGCCGAATCCGATTCAAGATCTGATGAGACAGATAATGGGAAGGCAGGGGGTGCTTATTGCTAGCCCGTCACCCATGAGCTACCTCCACTCGGGACACAAGGGACTACAGGGTCACCGTCAGTGCATGGATGGATGGTTGGGATCCGGGGGGACCCCGCAGCTTCAGAGAGAGGATAAGGTGGGGAAATATGCTCCAAAGACTCCATTAGTCACCAGGGGGACCCCAAAAAAAGTGTAAAAACACTAAGGGACAACCCCCACAGTGCTGGCAGCCCTATTTGTCCGCCAGGCACAAAGCACCAAGCGATCCTCAGCAGAGAGGAGAGGACCCCACCAGACTCATCACCCACAGAAAAAGGCTTTCAGCGACCCAGGAGGTAGACCAGGCCCGATCCAGGCAGGACAGGGTCCCTGGCAGGAGCCCTCACCAGGTACAACAAACTCCCTGCGCACAATTAATCTTCCAGTCGCCAGCGGCGTGCTCCTCCCCCTGGCCCCCATTGCCAGTTAGCGCCCTGCCCTCATCCCAGGAAAGTGGCCAGACCACCCAAACAGCCCCAGCGTGGAGGGGGGGGGCAGGAGGAGTGACTTGGCAAGGGGGAGGTGCCTGCGGGAAGGAGGGGAACCGAAGAGGGTGGGAGGGGGGGCGACAGATATTCACCATACCAAGAAAAAGACGGGCACTGTTCCAGACAGAACCCCTCTCCATCGAAATGGGGGGGGGGGGCTGTTGGCCAGGAGGAATGCTGTGAATCAGGCCAAGACCCAGTTGTATGCGACCTTACGAGGTGTATAACTCGCAGGCCAGGCCCCCGTCAAGTGGGGCTATGTGTCGGGCCATGTGGTGGCCGACCTAGCGCAGAGCGGAGGTCTGTGCGCGCTCACAGGCCAGACAGGGCTGACCACTGGATCTAGATTATCCAGCCCATAGCCCAGACCGGTAGTTGATCTCAAAGGAAAAATCCAGGAGGAAAAAAATATATGTATCTAAAAAATTGTCAGGAGCAAAGATACCAGCAAGCAAATCGGTCCATACTCCTGACTAGGCAGAAAAAAAAAAGTGGCTATAGCAAAGAGACTGAGTATACCCCCACTGCAACTGCCCATGGGTATAGCCAAAATTATTTTCTGCCTAGTGTCCTACTCCTGTAGGGGGCAATGCAACCCAATGTTTATGAATATCAGGAGCTGTGTCCGTTAATGAACATCAGAGAAATGAGTTTTACGGTAAGTCAAAAATCACATTATTTTAGTGTGAGAGGCATGTATAGTAGTTCGAAGGCTTTACAATTGCCGTGAGTAGTGTGTAATAGTTTTATTAAGGGTGGAAATGGTATATAAAAAGGAAGCTTCCTGGCTGTCATCACATCCTCTTGAAAAAGTCTATTCGATGGAATGTGTTGAAGTAGTAACGTCAGCATGTTGGACCAGATATGGTAATTTCGCCATCTTTCATTTTGCCAGGAGTATTGTTTGCGCTGTCTCATTTCTATTTAAGCATAACCTTTTAATGTAAGTGGATTTAAGATACTACACTGTGCCCGTCAATGAACGAAAGAGAAAACTTTTTTTTTTTTAATTTTAAAGCAACATTTGAAAGAATAAGGGGCAAAATGGGAAACTAACGAGTTCCCTACCATCGCATAGTAATAGAACGCCGGTAGGAACACTCCTGCCCCCTGGGCGGGCATCCTATGACGTCCGCCCATTTTCAATGCTACTGCCCGCCCCTGGGGGCGCAAAGCGCAGCAATCGGGGATGAGGTATGTCGCTCTGACACATCCCATCCCCGATAAGTATAAAGACCCAATAAAATTGGCTTTTTACCACGTGATTGGCTGTGTCCAATCAGCTCTCGTTCTCGCCGCAATGTGCGCCCCGGGCGTGCAGTGTGGCGATCAGGGAAGATGCTCATCCCTCGGACAAAGCCCATCCCTGAAGGTAAAGGATTTCCGCGCTTGTGGACAAGGAAAGAAAAAGAAAAGGCTGCAGCCAACCCCAAAATATAGCCCGAAAGCTATATCTAGATATGTGGGAGAAGGTGAGGTAAGGTGGCGCTGCCTAATTAGTGTAATAAATAAAATGTGATACTCACAAGAATAAATGAAAATAAAAATATAAAGTGCTGTAGTGTTGACTGGTATATAATTGGTTAATCAAGAATTCTAAAGTGCATATGTGAGAGATATGCACAGAGAGTCATCTGTAACCGGGCAGAACTATCAAGGACTGCTTAACCGGACTTTTCAGCCAATGAGAAAAAAAGAACGTAGGAATCATTTGTAACCGGGCAGAACTTTCAAAGGCTGACTACCCGTATATAGATGTAAATAAATAGAGGAATTGGGTACGTGATATGCCGAACCTGATGACGTCAGCTCTGACGAAACGCGTCGTGCGTGATTACGTAATTTCCGCTCCACTGCAACGCAGATCCGGTCGCTGGCAAGCATAGCGTCCCAGAAGTAGCCGCCAACGAGGGATTTGCGGCCCCTACTGCTTTGAATGCCTACAAATTTTTTTTATGTGAGTACCTGTCTTTTATTTAATCTAATAAAGTGAATTTAAATGGTACATCACTATATTAGCGCTTCTTTCCATATCACCGTCTGACTAATAAGAGGAGATCCTAATACCCAGGTGAAGGGGTCCTCTCCCCCCCAGGAGTCCCACATAAACTTGGCTAAGAGGATACTACACTAAGGCTTATAACCGCTGTAGGGGTATATACCTCCGGTGAGTGCGGGATCAATTGGAGGGGTGCACCTGTGTGTCTCACCCATCACCTAAACAAGTTTAGGATCACTGGGATCACCTCACCAGCATTTTTACTACTGCTTTGTCACTGCCTAGAAATACCATGATTTTATATCACTTTCTCACCTAGCAACTAAAGGACTGCTTATTTATTTATCGGATCATCATATGTTTTTTGCATGAACAATATTTAATTTATATATTTTTATACATTTTTTTCAATATTTATTCATTATTTGCTTAAATTGGCACGAATTGTGATATCTATTTTGCACTGATCACCTTGATTGGCACATATTCCAATATATATTTTATTATTGTAGTATTTTGCACTGATTAGATTCTTGTATTCAGGGTACATATTACTCATTTATTGTGTCTTTCAATATTTTCTCACGGGTTCAATACAGCATCTATTTATTTTTTTCAACACCTAGCAACACCCCAACTAGGGGATCACCCTGGTTATTAAAATTGTTTTGCTCTCTCACATGCATTTTAGAATTCTGGATTAACCAATTATATACCAGTCAACACTACAGCACTTTATATTTTTATTTTCATTTATTCTTGGGAGTATCACATTTTATTTATTACACTAATTAGGCAGCGCCACCTTACCTCACCTTCTCCCACAAAGCCCATCCCTGGTCAAGGTAAAGAGCCAATAAAAACTAAATTTTTCTAAAATCTTACCTGTAAAATTCCTTTCTCTGAGTCCTCCGACAGTCGCCGCCTCCTCTAACTCATCACTATTGGGTATTGACTTCCGCACCGCAGGAGTAGCTAGGCATAAGACTTAGTCAAAAGAACAAAAGCATTTGCATAGACACACCCATGGGGGCTGTCGCACTGGTCAATACCCCCCTGCAGTGACACTCCCAACTCAGTTTGGTAGAATAGCCGTAGGTAAACAAGAAAACAACCCCAAAAGGGACGGGGGCAGCGACTGTCGGAGGACTCAGAGAAAGGAATTTTACAGGTAAGATTTTACAAAAATTCAGTTTTCTCTTACGTCCTCCGACAGTCGCAGCCTCTAAGTCCTCACTATTGGGATGTCCCAAAGCAGTGTAGACATGAGGGGTGGGAGACGCAACCGTAGAAAAGGCAACGCAGTACCAACATCAGAGAAAGGAACCTTACACGCACAGTAAGAGAACCTTCAGGGCAACAGAAAACAAGGCTCAACAGGAGCAACAGCCCAGGAAGGCAAATAACCCAGGGTATAAACAACCCCAACAGCCAGGGACCCAAAAAAAACAAGGGACCCCTATGGCACTGCCGCACTGAGAACTTTGCGGCCAAAGGAGGCATCAGCTGATGCCAGAACATCTACCTTGTAGAATTTGGAAAAAGTGTGCACCGACGACCAAGTCTCAGCCTTGCACACCTGGGCCACCAAGGCACGATGCCAATAGGCCCAGGACGCACTCAAAGATCTGGTAGAGTGCGCCTTAACAGGGAAGGGTGGAACCCGTTCCTTCAAGGCATAAGCCTGTTCAATGGTCTGTCTGATCCATTTGGCAATGGCCACTGCAGATGCAGCCATGCCACTACCGAGGTCCCTCAGGAAGGACAAAGAGGGAATCCGTCTTCCGAAAGGACTCCGTAGACGACAGGTAAACCCTGATCGCCCTGAAAACATCCAAGGAATGCAAAGCAACCTTAGGATGCTTAGGCTTCATTCAACGCGAAGGCAGGACAATGTCCTCATTAAGGTGGAACTCAGAGACCACCTTAGGAAGAAAAGACGAATGAGGTCGCAAGACCACCTTATCCTTGTGAATTACCAAGTAAGGAGAGCAGCAAGACAAACCACCAGTTCGACTCTGCGAGCCGAAGTGATCGCCACCAAAAAGGCAACCTTCTAAGACAGCAGAGGCAACGATATCTCCCGGATGTTTTCAAAGGGAGCACGCTGTATCACAGACAGAACCAAGTTCAAGTCCCATGGAGGTAAAGGTTCCCTCCTGGGAGGAGCCAAATGTCGCACACCTTGAATGAAGGTGCGAATTAAGGAATGAGACGCCACAGGGCGTTGGAAAAGAATAGCCAGTGCAGACACCTGGCCATTTATTGTGGCCAGCGCCAGGCGCTGGTCCACCCCAGACTGGAGGAAAGCCAACACTCTCGACACCGAGTATGAGCGAGGGGAGAACCCCCTGGACTCACACCAGGCGAAGTAAGCTTTTCAGGTACAGTAATGGATTTTATCAGAGGAGGATTTCCTAGCCTTGATTAGAGTAGGAATGACCTCAGGGGAGAGACCCCCGTCTCTCAGGACCTGGGTCTCAACAGCCAGGCCATTAAAGCCAGCAACTGTAAAGCAGGATGGAAGATCGGTCCCTGAGACAGTAGATCTTCCCACATTGGCAGCCGCCAAGGAGGCGCCACTGCCAGGTGAACAACGTCGGCGTACCAGGACCGGCGTGGCCAGTCGGGTACTACCAGAATCATCAGGTGCGGTTCCGAGGCTAACCTGCGAAGGAACCTGGACAACAACTGAATCGGAGGAAAGGCATACATCAGACGATACTGATGCCAAGGGGCCACCAACGCATCGGAGGTGTCTGCCAGAGGATCGCGCGTTCTTGCCACGAACCTTTCCACCTTTTGGTTTAGACGAGATGCGAACAGATCCACGTCCGGGGATCCCCACTTCGCACAGAGCATTTGGAAAACCTCCGGGTGCAGGGACCATTCCCCCTGGTCCAGGGTCTGGCGGCTCAGATAGTCGGCCTGCCAATTCTCCACACCCGGAATGTGAACTGCTGAAATCGCCGGGACATGGAGTCTCGGCCCAAGACAGAATGTCGGTCACCTCCCGGGCCGCCCGGGCACTCCTGGTGCCCCCTTGGTGGTTGATGTAAGCCACCGCGGTAGCATTGTCCGTCTGTACCCGAACAGGACAGCCCCAAAGTCTATCCGACCACTGGAAGAGAAAGTTTTAATCGATCTCAATTCATACACATTGATCGGAAGGGAGGATTCCTCCCCCGACCAAGTGCCCTGGGCAGACAGGTTGCCCAGGACTCCACCCCAGCACGACAGGCTGGCATCCGTGGTAATCACCGTCCACAGTAACGGACGGAAAGATTTGCCTTCCGACACTGCCAGGGACTGGAGCCACCACAGAAGATCCATTCTGGTACAAAGACTCAATGAGACACTCAGATCCAAGGACTGAGGTAGTCTGTCCCACCTGGCCAGGATCTCCGCTTGAAGAGACCGTGTGTGAAACGGATACCATCAACTGCAGGGACCGCATGCAGGTCCTGAGCGACGAAGACGGATTGTCCCTGAGGGACCTGATCTCGTCCTGCAGGGTCCGGAGCTTGTCCTCCGGCAAGAACACCTTTGCCTGAGCAGAGTCCAGGATCATTCCCAGATAGGGAAGACCAACCGAAGGCGACAAGGTTGACTTCTGCACGTTGATGGTCCAACCAAACTCCTGGAGCGTCTGTACCGTGGTGGACAGATCGCGCAGTAGGTTCTGGCTGACACTCGATCTTAAGAGGAGATCGTCCAGATACCCCAAGACCGCAATGCCCTGAGCCCTTAGCTGGTCCAGAACAGGCGCCAACACTTTGGTAAAGACCCTTGGAGCCGAAGCGAGACCGAAAGGCAACGCTAAAAACTGATAGTGGTCCTCCGCGATTGCGAAACGAAGGTACCTCTGGTGACCCTCGAAAATGGGGATGTGCAGGTACGCATGCTTCAGATCTATAGAGGAGGAATTCTCCTGGGCTCAGGGAGGCCACCACCGAACGGAGAGATTCCATACGGAACTTCCGAACGCGCACGAAGCAGTTCAGCGCTTTTAGGTCCAGAATAGGACGTACCTTGCCCTCCTTTCTGGGCACAGTGAACAAATTGGAATAAAACCCCCGAAACCTGTCCCGATGAGGCACCGGGACAATCACCCCCTGGGCAAGGAGGCCCTGATGCAGGTCCTGCAGGCGCCACGGGGTCAAATGAAGATTTGAGGGGAAAAAAATCTGTCCGCCAGCCGGGAAAGGAATTCGATCTTGTATCCTGATCAAATGATTTCCTGAACCCACCTGTCCGGAATTCGGATCAGCCAAGGTTGGAGGAAACTGCGCAAACGTTCCCCAACCCCTGAAAAGGTTGAGGGCGCCCCTTCAGGCAGAGGCGTATTGACCCACCGTACCGGAATTACCGGACTTTTGCTCAGGGCTTCTTCTGGCTACCTTGGCCCTTGAAGGGCTTGGTATGATTCCGAAAGGCACGAAAGGACCCTTGATTGTGTCAAGAGGTGGAACCCCACTTGCCACGAAAAGGACTTGTTCTTGGGGTTCTGGGGCAGCATGGTGCTCTTACCTCCCATGACACCCTTTACCAAGGTATCCAAGGCCTCGCCAAAAAGGCGAGAACCTGCATAAGGAAAATCAGCAACAGTTTTCCGTGATGTCTGGTCAGCCGACCAGCTCTTCAGCCAGATCAGTCAACGGTTAAGCACCGCAACACTAGATAGGCGTGCTACCAAAGGGGCCTCATTTAAGGCCGCATCGCACAAATACATGACTCCTTGGTGAATTTGATCCACCATAGCCAGCGTGGCAGGGGGGGGCAGAATCAGACGCGAGGTTGCATCTAAGCACCTTAGTCCAATCAGCCACCACCTGAGCCACCAGGACGGACGCGAAAACCGGTTTGAGCAAGGAACCCGCCACAGTGTAGGAATGGCGGGCTAGAGACTCCAACCTTCTGTCCGTGGGATCCCGAAAAACCGGGGTCTCCTCAGTAGGAATCAAGGTAGCCTTGTTTAAGACTGCCACAGTGTGATCCACTTGTGGAGGCACACACCATCGCGATTCCGTAGCCGGCGCAAAGGGATAAAGCAGTTTAAACCGACTAGGAACCATGAATGGGCGTTTTAAAGTGCGCCACAGTTCATTTACAGTGTAATGAAACTCAGCGGGGTAGGGAAAAACCTGCGCCGACTTGCGGGTCCTATGTGTACCAAAAGAGGACACAATGCCCGGAGGACTGGGCTCATCCACCAAGTGTAGTGTTTCTTTTACAGAAACCATCAACTCATCCATGGTCGCGCTTTCTTCAGGCGACCCCGGGGGAGAAACATCAACCCCCTCCACCTCCCCCTCTGACCCCAGAGGGTCCAAGGATGAGCGAGACCCTGAAAAGGGCACGCCCGCCACCGCAGCCACATCACCATCTGAATCAGAGGAGATAGACAATCTGGGTCTTTTCCTAGCAGCACGTTCAGCCATCAGTACCTCCATTTTGGACACTAAAGACGCTACTACGGCGGCCAAGTCAGGTATAACAGGGGCCCCAGCAGGAATGGGGTCCCCCACCAGAGCTGGAGGAAATTTGCACACAGGCACAGACATGGGGGACACACAGCAACACAGGACTGCCACCCCAGAGGCCCCACACAGAAGTACTTACCTGTACCAGATGGCGTGGGGTGCCTCTAGGAACGGAAAGCCGCTGTCCTCATCTGACAGGGAATGCCGTTTGCCAAGGACAGAACACTGCAGCACCGCAGATGTGTCCAGTGAGGTAGCCATCTCACAGGCTGCATCCCTGCTGCGAGTAGGGATGGGTCGTTCATAATGCAAGGACGAACACATGGCTGAACGCTCGATGGCGGGCTGGGGGTCCCTCTGACCCTCTGCCCTGGAGAACCAGGGTGGTCAGTCCCAATCCCAGCTGCGCAAGAATCCATCTTCATCCGAAAATCCGACTAAAACTAAAGCCGACAAAATAAACAGCTAGTAAATCAAAGAAAAAAAATGACATTTTCAAAGAAAAGCAAATTAAAGAGATTAGAAAGGCTGAGACTGTAGCCCCAGCACAGGGAAAGCCTAACTACTCCTGACGCTAGGCAGAAAGAAACTGAGTTGGGAGTGTCACTGCAGGGGGGTATTGACCAGTGGGACAGCCCCCATGGGTGTGTCTATGCAAATGCTTTTGTTCTTTTGACTAAGTCTTATGCCTAGATACTCCTGCGGAGCGGAAGTCAATACCCAATAGTGATGACTTAGAGGAGGCAGCGACTGTCGGGAGGACGCAAGAGAAATTGGCTCTTTACCACATTACCGACTGTGTCCATTCACAAATGTCAAAGATGAGGTAACAAGCCGTTACCAGGTTCTCCTCCTCACACACCGATCCAGTGTGAGAAGATCTGGAAACCGTGAGATACCATTTACTATGAGTTCTACTGTGCCCTGATTGCCCCACCTAACAAAGAGGACCTGTCACCAGCTCATCCTAGTACCCATCTGTGAGCCCATCAAAGTACCCGCCTATCAAAGTACCAGAGTACCGGCCGCATGCTCATCAATAACAGTATCTGTCTTCAGCTCATCAAAGTACACGAGTACCTGTCGTGCAGCCCAGCAGTACCTGATGTGCATCCTATCACTACCTATCATGCAGCCCATGAGTGTCACCCTTCATACAGCCACCATGTCAAAAAAAAGTTTTAACTAACAAAGAGGCAAATCAATTTCTAAGCCTGACAGATGAGAGCAGCGGGGTGCTCTCACTGTCCGATTCCAGTTCTGAATCCGGTATCCGGTTCAGAATTCAAGCCCTTTGAAGGCTTTACATCGGCGACCGAATCAGAGGAAGAAGCAGTCCGTCCTAAAAGACGACGCTCTGAAAACCAGGCAGACACCAGCAGCGCCATATATCCCAATAGCCAATCGGCAAACGCCAACGGTGCTAGACCCCAGGAGGAAATGCCCAGTACAAGCACTGGAATTTCACACCAGCCCCAAAGAATTGGAGCCCAAACTCATCTTCTGGATGCCTTAGCAAACCCATTGTGGCTGCCTTCTAGCTCCGGGTCAGCTACAATCCCCCCTTTCACAGCACAGCCAGGTTTGCAGGTCAACACCGAAAAGTTATCTGGAATTGATTTTTTTAAAATGTATTTTTCCCTAACGAGTTCCTTTAAGGCATCGTGGACCAAACAAATCTTTATGCCCGACAGTTCATAGAGAACAACCCCAAACCATGTTATGCCCATACCATACTACGAATGGAGACGCCTAACAGAAGAGCTTAATTGTTTCTGGGCCTTACAAAAAATCGGTTGCATTCTTATTGGTCCACCAAACCCATCCACCACATGGCAATTTATTCAGCGGTCATGTCCAGATCCCAATATGACATGAGAATGTTCTTCCTGCATTTCAGCGATATCTCAGTGCCCTCCCCGGGATCATCCCAATTTTGACAAACTCTATAAAATTCGCCGCCTAATTGATTTTTTTTCTAAGAGGTTTTCTGAAGTTTATGTCCCTGACTAGAACATCTCTGTGGACGAATCAAAGGCTGGCTGGGATTTAAGTAGTACGTTCCCAGTAAGAGGGCCAGGTACGGATTAAAGCTCAACAAGCTCTGTGAAAGCACCACTGGGTATGTGTACGTCTTTCGCATATACAAAAGGCAGAGACTTCCAGCTCCGAGTGCCCAACATACATGAAAATAAGTGGAAAAATTGTCTGGGACCTAGCATTCCCACTGTTGCAAAAGGGGTACCACATTTATATGAATATTACACAAGTTTGTGTACCTTAAGAAAACTTTGGCCTGCGGTACAGCAAGAAAAAAAAAAAAAAAAAAAAAAAAAAAACAGAAAGGGCTCCAGCGTCTAGTCACCACAAAACTACGAAGCAGGGAATCCGCAAACCTTAGTAACGAGGAAGTGTTGGCCGTGAAGTGGAGGGATAGGAAAGACGTTTACATCATGTCCATCAACCACGATGACACCTCAGTGGAACTTCAACGAAGACACGGCCCCGTTCAAAAGCCTGGTTGTATCCACAAGTACAATAAGTTCAAGGGGGGTGGATTTAAACGAACAAATGTTGCAGCCCTATCTCCCAACATGAAAGTCCCTCTTCTGGTATAAAAAAAGTTGCAATTGACTTTTTCAATTTTGCCATTTACCATGCATATGTCCCCCATCAAAAAATCTAAGGAACACCAAATACCTTCCTCCGGTTTATCGAAGATACTGCTACTACCCTGATTTACCAGCAAGGATCCCCCCAGAAAGCATTTGTTGCGAATGTGTCAGCAGACTTCATGAGCGCCTATTCCCTGACAATATCCCACCATCAGAAACCGGAAGACGACGCCAAAAAAAGTGTCGGGTGTGTAGCAAGCGGAATTAGGAAAGACCAGTTTTCATTGCCCTCAAAGTGCCTCCCAACCTGGCCCATGCATCGGAGAATGCTTCAGACTATCACACCGCCCTAAACCATTAGCCCATATTTCAAATCAGACTGCAAATTTCCCTTTATACAATTCCTATGCTTAACATATTCCTGCTGCCTCAACCAACCATACCACTGCTTTTTATGTGAACCGACCCTGGCCTGTATATCAACTACGCCTCTGCCTGCATTGTTTATCCGCCAAGTTTCTGCTTTCCACATGAACTGACACTGGACTGTTTATGGACTATGCCTTAGCCTACCGTCTATTTCTGCCTTTTAGATGCACTGACATCGGCCTGTTACGACCATGTTTTTTGCCTGCCACCTAGACTGATCGTTCGTCCTGCTACTGTAGTAGTGGGATTCAAAATCACACAGGTGATTTACTTTTGTGAGGGGCTTCAGAATAGTGTTCCGAGTTGAGAAAAACAGTTTTGGGTTTTCTCATCCTGGAACAGGGTCTGGAGTCCGGAGGCTTCAAAGTGATTTGGGTGTGAGAAGCATCTACCCCTGTCCCCATTCTTTCCTGACCGAGGCCCTAAAGCTTGATGGTCCTGTCTGCTGCCTGGACCAATACTATGGCTGTGCTAATAATCTCTGCCTGCACTGACCCAGGACTTTTTATGGAACATGTGCCTGTTGTGTGGACCAATACTTGGGCTGTACTGACCATATCTCTGCCTGCATTAATTATGGGTAGTATTCCTGCCTGCTGCATGGACAATCCTTTCGCTGCTGCTGACCATATCCCTGACTGGACCAATGCTTTGGCTGTGCTGACAATATCTCTGGCTGTACTGACTATGGACAGTATTCCTGCCTGCACAATCCTTTCAAAGTCGCTGTCTACGTTCCTGCCTGCTGCCTGGACCACTGCACTGCTAAAACCACAGGAAATCTTTAGTTCACCCTTTGCTCAGATGAATGTATTTTAGTGTCAATTATGCTATGCGTAATAAATATGAAGGGCCTTCAACAATGCAATAGGTTTTCATAGGTTTTCAGGAATTTAGGTGTGGGATTTCTTTCCCTAAAATGCATGATGGTGCACCTTGAATGTTGGGCCCCTCTATGTGGCTAGGCTGTGAAAGTCTCACACGTGGTATTGCCATACTCAGGGGTGGTACATGCTATGTGTTAGGAATATCCTATAAATTGACAACTTCAAAAAAAAAAAAAAAAAAAAAAAAAAAAAACACAGGTTTTCATTTTTTTCCCCACATTTTCCAAAAACCTGTGGGAAAAAAAATGACATGTTCAAAAAAGACTCATAATGCCTCCTAGAATATACGTTGGGAGTGTTTGCTTTATAAAATGGGGTCTTTGTGGGCGTTTCCATTGTCTTTGTGCTCTCGGGCCTTCAAAAGTATGATAGGTAGACAGAAAATTGTGTGTAATTTATCCTCCTAGAACACCTGAAGGTGCTACTTGGATGTTGTCTTTTTGTGGCCAGGCTGTGTAAAAGTTGCACACACATGTGGTATCACCATACTAAGGAAGAGTAGCAGAATATATTTTCATTTTTGCTGTGTACATGCTATGTGCTAGAAATGGCTTATAAATTGACAACTTTGTGGGGAAAAATAAAAAACATGTTTTTTCTCAATTTTCTCAAGAATTATGGGAAAAAATTACAACTTCAAAAAAAAAACTCACCATGCCTCTTACTAAATACCTTGGACTGTCTACTTTCCAAAAAGGGGTCATTTAGGGGGTATTTGTACTGTCCTGACATTTCAGGGCCTCAAGAAATTAGATAGGCCGTCGGTACATCAGGTGTGATCAATTTTCAGTAATTGGTACCATAGCTTCTAGACTCAACTTTCACACAGATTAAATAAACACCAATTTGGGTTATTTTTTACCAGAGATATGTAGCAGTTTAAATTTTGGCCGAAATGTATGAAGAAAAATTATTTTACACTTCACACACAAGATCCTGTACGTGTGCACCGTCAAGACACCAAGACAACAGTTGTTGGATGGTATCTTTTAAGGTATCCAAAGCAAGCAAGAAGGTCCTTGAGGTATCTGCCCAAATTAGTATGCCCAAAGTTAGAGTCTCTTGTCATCCAATCAGTCCATACCTTGAGGGTTTGGCACACTCCTACAGCCACCACTGTAGCTTGCAAGGCTGCCCCCACAAGCCTCCAGATGGATTTCCAAAGCCTTGTCCAGTGGACACGTGAAGGTCTTGAGATTGGAAACTGCTGTATCCACAGAAGGAACACTCCATTTTTTAGTGAATTCCCTGTTCATGGGATATTTTTTGAGCAAACCTTTTTGGGGCATATACACAGTTTCAGGGTGAGCACAGTCCACGTGCAACATCATTTAAATGATTATGTACCTTTAAGATAGAATACACTATGCCACCTCAGAGACCACCAGCCTTAAGTGTCAGTGAGCCACCGGACAGGTGTCAGTGATCCACCTGACAGTGTTAGTTGAAGTGTATACCTAGCAAAACAAATTCATAGATACTTGCGGTCCCCCTGTGCCTGCTTCTTCTGCCAGCTGTATAATACCATGTTACATGGCAGGCACCAGCAGGTTCCACCCCAGACATTGGACTGTAATGCACAGGCACAGATGGCTGCTCCAGGCACAAGGAGTGGGCAGATGAATCACTCTGCCTCCCAGTGGTGCAAAAAAGACTTCCTGCTCACCCCCCTAAACACCAATATTGCTATGTAGTTCTCTGGGTGCCCTATAGGGAACGGAAAAAAAAAAAAAAAAAAAAGATGCGTTTTGCAGTTAAATTAATATGAACACTAAGGTGTGTAGTAGGGATTGACCGATTATTGGTAACACCGATATATCAAGGGCCGATATGCACTTCCCCCGATATATATCGGAATCCGCCCCGGAAGTTACCGACATTGCTGATATCGTGCGCGGCGCACGTGACATTCTCCGGTGCGCTGCACACGTTCTGCCTTCAAAGACTGCCTCCTATGCCTCGGACCGCCTCGTGTGCAGCCAGCTGCAGTCTGGTCACGGTGCCAGTCAGCAACAACCAGGCCCTGGCCTCAGCCAGCCACCCGCCAGCCAGCCACCACAGGGTGCCGCCAGCCAGCCACCGCAGGGTGCCGGCCGCCAGCCAGCCACCGCAGGGTGCCGGCCGCCAGCCAGCCACCGCAGGGTGCCACCAAGCCAGCCAGCCACCGCAGGGTGCCACCAAGCCAGCCAGCCACCGCAGGGTGCCACCAAGCCAGCCAGCCAGCCACCGCAGGGTGCCACCAAGCCAGCCAGCCAGCCACCGCAGGGTGCCACCAAGCCAGCCACCGCAAGGTGCCACCAAGCCAGCCAGCCACCGCAGGGTGCCACCAAGCCAGCCAGCCACCGCAGGGTGCCACCAAGCCAGCCAGCCACCGCAGGGTGCCACCAAGCCAGCCAGCCACCGCAGGGTGCCACCAAGCCAGCCAGTCACCGCAGGGTGCCACCAAGCCAGCCAGCCACCGCAGGGTGCCACCAAGCCAGCCAGCCACCGCAGGGTGACACCAAGCCAGCCAGCCACCGCAGGGTGACACCAAGCCAGCCAGCCACCTCAGGGTGACACCAAGCCAGCCACCTCAGGGTGACACCAAGCCAGCCAGCCACGACAGGGTGACACCAAGGCAGCCAGCCACAACAGGGTGACACCAAGCCAGCCAGCCACAACAGGGTGACACCAAGCCAGCCAGCCACAACAGGGTGACACCAAGCCAGCCAGAAACAGCCGGGTGACACCAAACTAGCCACAACAGGGCCTTAAATTGCAATGGAGATGGATGAAGACAGAAAAAGTAAAAGTGTGGTCTGGGACTATTTCTCGTCTCAACCACCTCCAGGAAAAGCAGCAGTGTGCCACACATGCTCAAACATAAGCATGGGATTAATAACTGCAAAAAACAAAAATACGTCAAATCTTTGGGCCCATCTAAGAATTCATATTCAATTATATCATGCAGCACAGAAAAAAACAAAATGAATATCAATGTGATTTTGAAATACCTCCTCCACTATCCCAGGCAACAGTAACAGATATGTTTCAGAAAAAAAAAAAAAACATGTGTCACTGTCTAGATTCAGATGGAAGATCCCAACTGCTGGACAGAGTAATCACAGAGATAATGGTCACTGATAACCAGCCATTTACAATGTTGTCTGCACTGAAGAGTGAAGTATTAGCGAACTGAAATGCTGGGTAAGATTCACCAAGTTAGTTAACAAAATAAAGGCTATGCTGCAACCAGAGAATGCTGGCAAGTGGCAACTCACTCATTCCTGACTGACTGCTAGTCAGGACAAACAGTCAGGCGAGTCACTAATGATTCTTACATGCCACTTCATTAACAGCGGATGGACAAAAAGGCAATTGGTCTTGAATACAAAAGTGATGCAAGGATTCCACCCTGAGTTCAGTAGAGAAATGTTTCTAGGTATGCTTGAAGACTGAGGAATCAACAAAGACCGAGTGATGCTTGTGCTTCTTTGAGACAGCGAAGCAAACCTGCGGAAAGGAATGTTTGCTGATATGTCAGACCTCAGTGTCATGGCGCACACACCCTCCAGCTTTCAAATGGTTTGTCAAGCCAGAGGACTTTGATATGTTTTGAGAAGCATGAAGAGATTAAAAATGTTGTGCTGCCAAGTCTTTTGAATCCTCGATTCAAGAACAATGCTCTCTTCTGATAATGTATTGGCCAAGGCAAAACAATGGCTGACAGAAGATATTCAACAGGAGGTGCAGGAGGTTACTGCCGAAAAGAAAAGTCCATAACAGCATTTTTATAACCTGAAAGAGCAGCATGCTGCAATAACAGAAAAATGTCCAAAAAGACGACAACGAAGAGAAGAGAATCTCCTTCATCGTGGTAAAATTGATCATGACATTTTCAGTGTTTTACTGGGGCCTCATGCGGAGGCTTCTTCTGAATCTGCAATAATGAGCCTAGATGAACTTCATCTCTATTTGAAGGAACCAGTAATTGACAGAAGAAGTGGTGATCCTCTTCAGTGGTGGAAAGAAAATGAGGCACATTACAAAAGACTTGCTTCCCATGCTAGAAGATACCGCTCTCTCTGCTCCTCGGTCCTCCTCTCCTCCTGTACCAAGTGAGCATGTTAATGAAGTGGCAGCATTATATGAAAAAAACAGAAGCCATTTAACAGGTGAACATGAACATGCTGAAATGTAAGCTTTCTGCAGTATAATATTGTTCTACTTAACTGGGAGTATTGACAAGTGTAGTAGTACTAGTGTCCACTCCAATCCACTGTCTAGCTTGTGTCTAGCTTTTTTTTCTAGCAGTTTTGCACTGACTGCAGTAGTTGCAGTGAGTGCACTACTGCAGCAATCCACTGTCTAGCTTTTGTTCCAGCAGTTTTGCACTGCAGTAGTGATTAAAAATTTTTGCAGTGAGTGAGTGCACTATTGCAGCAGTTTATGCATCATTAACAATCAGATGATGTGAATTTCTGATGTCCCTGCAAGTGCAGTTTTCCTATCAGTTTTCATGCAGTTAAGGTGTGAAGAACGAGCCCTTAATGTTAAAATGTTAATATGTTAATAAACCTGAACATGTTCAGTAACAAATTTGTGTCGAAATTTCTGTTTATTTTGCAAAACTTTAAATGTTCAAAATATCGGCGCATATCGGCCGATACCGATATGCATTGCCCAAAATATTGGTATCAGCAACGAAAAACCGATATCGGTTGATCACTAGTGTGTATTATGTGGCTACAGCAACATTTAGGACTAGGAAACAAGGTAAAAAGGGGGTCCACACTTCATTCACCTTGCCATGAAGGACTCCCAAGAACTCCACTCCCCAAGCTGGAGATCACCGACTTGCACCTATATAGCACTGACAGTTCAAAAGGCAATATATTTTCTTACACATGGTTATGTTACACAAAATTCAGCGCCAAAAGGTTCAAATACCATTCCTCTTCTGAATCAGTTTCATACAGCTATCAACAAAGTCAGCTAGAAATCCTGAGAAACTAGGATATCCCGTTTCTGCGGCAATCCAGCAGCCTGCACCTCAGGGAACATGACCCACAAAAGAAAATAAGCCAGGAAATCCCAAAAACTGACTGCTTTCTTTACACAGCAGTGGACGGCATGATGGCACCGCAGCGTCTTCCACACCAGCAGCCCACTCCTCTCACACGGCGTCTCAACAGGACACCTTTGAACACAGAGGAAGATCCCCAAACATAAGCCCTTGCCCTCCTACGCCTCTATCTGGCAGCCCTGAGAAAGTCATATTTAAGATAGATCGCAGCAGGAGGCAAGCAACAATGTGGACTCTGGGGAGGACACAAAGGAGCGTCCAGACTTTATTGAGGTGTTCACTACCAACAATCAACCTGTGCTTGATAAAGTCAAGAAAGATATGTTAATATCTTTAAGAAGCTCGTTACAAGCGGATATGATGGCATGCATGCACAGATTTAATAATGAGTTGATTGAGGTGGAATCCAGGGTAGAATATATAAAAATCAAAATGAGGGATTTTGCATCTACCATCAATGACCTGGTGGATGCCACAGAGGAGATGGAATGGGTTAAAATGAAACTGGCTGACAGAGGACAGATTGAGAAGAAACTACCTGAAAATTAGAGGTATATCTGGAATCTACCCAACAGGCAGACCTAAAAACCTTTGGCGTGGATATGTTCAAAGCTATTCTTCCTGACCTCTCCGATATGGATGTTACAAATCGATAGAATCCATCTTCTTCCTAAAACCAGGACATCTTCCTTCTCTCATCCCTAGGGATGTTATACTGAGACTCCACTTTTACACGTAAAGGAAAAGCTCATGACGGCCATGTGCAAAAGAGGATTATGTTCCTCGGCAATACTCCACACTTAAATTATACACAGACCTATTCCAATTCACATTGCAAAAAAGGAGAAACCTCAACACCATTACAAAAGCCCTTCGTAACCACACCCTTCCCTATAGATAGGGACACCCCTCTAAGATTACTGTCTCAAAAAATGGCTCATTTGTCATCGACTCCTTGGATAAGGGAATCGCCTTGCTTAGGTCCTAGAAGATACTGGTTGACCCGCCTGACTCTGCAAACTAAAGCCCCAACACAAAAAGGGTTGAACCGGAATGGCAGGCGGTAACCGCAAAAAGGCTATAAAACATCACTGAACCTGGTGAAAGGATGCAGCAAATAACCAGATCCCCTGGGAGATGGCGATTACCTTCAGGCTTAAGTTACCCTCCAAACAGCCTGAACAGCACTGTGCTGCACACTTACATGTTCTTTGTTAATACTATCCTGTCTCAAAGCAGATTCCGTTACTGGCCTACCAGTTTAATGATACCCAAGTTTATTATGTTTTCTGGTTTTTGTTTCTACAATAAAGTCAGTCAATTATTTTGATAACCTTCCTCCTTCCTGAGCTAGTTCTGCAGACCTTGGAGTATCACACGTCCATGGAATGGGAAATGTGCAACATGCCCACAAGAGGGAGCCACTTCATAATTGTGAGTAACATCTCTAAAACGCTGCTATAGCAAATCTCACTTGACAGTATGGAAGGGTATACAAAGTGTCTAAATCACCCAGTGAAAAGAAAATGCATGAGGCGATGCAAAGCTGCGACATTTTGTGCACACAAGAAATGCATTTTAGCAACCTAGCTCCTCCAAAGTGTACACAAAAACTTCATTACTGCAAATGCAGACACACAGAAAAGGGGAGTTCTAAGAGCAAAGACACTGTCTCCTTCACCCTACATAAGGAACTTCATGATCCACAAAGTAGATACTTGATATTTATTGGGAGCGTAAACATTTGCTATTGTGTTCTTTGGGGAATTGACATCACATATCAAAATCAAATCGGTTTCTTTCATGGATTACTTCACAAGATCCGCAAACCTCAACTAGGCCCTTTACTACTATGCAGGGATTTGAACTTAAACCCTAATCCAGCAATGGACTGTACCTATACCCCTATACGGAAATCTACCTTTCAACACTCCATACACAAACAAGATCTGTATGACACATTGAGGTGCTGTCATGTAAGTGAGAAAGTTTTTAAGTTTTTTTTTTTTACCTCCGCATAGCTCATACTCATGTATTTATCTGTACCTGGTGGACAAGTGGCTCTTGCCTAGGATTAGCTCCATAACTCATCACATGGTCTGACCATGCATCGGTCCAGATGTTCATTGAAGACCCTTCTACAGTGCAATCTAGGCCTATATAGAGGGTCAACCCTAGGCTTCTTAAAAAACCTGACATTAAATCGGAATGGGAAAAACTACTACAGAACTTTTATCTGGACAATGAGGATTCAGTCAATGACCCATGTATACTTTGGAATGCCCATACGGCGTATATAGGGGAATGTTTACTAAATTTGGGGCAAGAGCAAAGAGTCAGCGGCAGAACCAAAAATTCAAACCTCACTAATGAAATCCAGACATTAGATACCCAACACAATCTAAATCCATCACAAAAACCTTCCAAAAGATTATCTACCGTACATCCTGAACTTTGCAATGTTCTTTTGGAAAATGTTGCGAGGACATCTAAAAGGCTGAAAATGGTTTACTGCTCAAATGGTAATAGAGCGCATACACTTTTAGCTCAACACCTTAGAGGCCACAGACCGAAAAAACGAAACTACCCTATATCATACACCCTACTTCCAACAATGTTTGCGATCCACAGGATATAGCCTATGCTTTTAGTCACTACTATAGTTCACTTTACAATCTCAATGGAGACCCTAAAAACACCCCAACTGCAAAAATAGACAAATTCCTACAAAAGGTACTCAAAAAAGAGACTCAACTATGCTTGTTGAACTCTCCCATTTACAGATGCAGGTAATCCGAGTCACTGCCTAGTAATAAATCACAAGGTCCAGATAGTTTTTCTG
Source organism: Pelophylax lessonae (assembly GCF_965119305.1). NCBI lineage: Eukaryota > Metazoa > Chordata > Amphibia > Anura > Ranidae > Pelophylax > Pelophylax lessonae. Next base: position 370,876,925 of record NC_138770.1, read on the forward strand.
GAGAATATTTTAAGTCCTTTAAAAACATTAAACTCCAAACATGATCAACACCTATAACACAGCTGCTGCATCTTCTACCTTCCCACATGAGATGTTGCAAGCATTAATCGTTACCAACCCGTAGCCAGGTAAAGAACCCACCCCACACACCAAAATTTCAGACCAATTTCCCTACTAAACGTAGATAGAAAGATTTATGCCAAGCTAATTTCCCAGCGTTTACTGGATATCCAACCCTTGATTATTCACCCTGATCAGTCAGAATTTACCAACGGTCACCAGACCTTAGACGCTACTTGGCGGCTAATTAACATCATACATATGGTGAACCTACAGAGGAAGCCTTCTCTGCGTCTAGTGCTAGAAACAGAGAAGGCATTCAAAAGGATCCACTGGAATTACCTGGTCAGCATCCTGCTGGCCTTTGGTTTTTCTGGATCCACAAGATCATGGCCCTCTATACCAAACCATTGGCGCAAGTTTATGTCTCAGGGATACTGTCTACCCCTTTTCTCAGTACCAATTGAATGTGCTAAGGCTGTCCCTTTATCGCAATTTTCAACTTACTCATGGAACCAATGGCCTCCTACATTCGTTCACATCCCCAAATCACTGGCTTCCACACTAACGCGAATCATACTATTATTCGTGGACAATATAATCCTAATGCTAACCTGGCTTCGGTGCATGAAACCTAACAGTTTTTTTAAACTAGAAGGTCAATGAAACCAAATCATACATTAGATCCCTCCTCATTTGAAAACTAAACTAGCAGCCATGATTATTCCCTATGCCTGGAAAAAAGAGGGAATTAACTACCCAGGCATTGCTCTTACCACTAGCACAAAAAAATCTGTATGCAGCTATCTTCCTTTATCGGACACTAAGCTGCAGGATATTTCCTAATGTGAACTGACATGGTCTGGTCGCCTGGCAGCCTTTAAGATGTGCGCCTACCCCAATATACCTATGAAGAACGCTTCCCATTATAGTACCCTAGTAAATCCTTCAAATCTGCTGAATCAATAGTAAGAGGGGCGTGGCCTGAAACTGCATGGAGTATGACGCGGTTCATCGGAGTTCCGTCTGTAAACTTCTGTCCAGTTTATCCTGCTGAATATCCAGTGCCCTAACCTATCCTACAACTACTCCTAGTACCTTCTCCAAGAGTAGAGTTAGGTCTGAGATGACTGAGAACCGTATGCGATGCAACAACTTGCGCTTCGTTGGTATCCCAGAGGGTGCTTAAGGGGCAAGCCCTGCCACATTTCTAGAAGAACTTCTCATTAAAAACGTATAGCCGGGAATTGCTCTCCCATTCATTAGTGGAGAAATGTGCTCACCGCATGCCAACCAAGCCGCCACCAGGTGTATTCATAGTAAAGTTCCTTAACTATAGGGACCGGAATATGATCTTTCATTGTCCCGTGACAAGGGCAAAATCTCTTATCACAACACCCAGATCTTGGCATTCCCTGATTATTCGGCGGAAGTGCAGCGCCAACGCAACCGATTTACCGAGATCAAGAGGTGACTAAGGACCCATCATTTGAAATATGCCATGCTGTTCCCAGCCCGTTTCCGGGTCGTTGGAAAAGAGCCTGGTATTCGCCCCTCACTTGTAGGTACTCACAGTAACCCTGTCATTCCGGACCTGTGTATATTCCCTCTCCATGAACCAAACTTTGATACTAGGATGTATGCAATACTTTTCTTACACTACCAGCACTTTACAACATTGCTGACAGAGTTGACTGTCTCCTGCTCGGATACTGGACACGTCCTATATTGGAGACTTAAAGATGACTGTTCTCAACCCTTCCCTGTCCTTCAGAGGATGTTTGCCCCCTGAATGCATTACCTTTGCAATATGAAGGTGGGAGCTGTGTCCCTCCATTAAGTGTGGCGGCCCTGGTGATGTCCTATTATGCCATCTTATCCCAGGCATCAGGCTGGCAAATACTCCTTCCAGTTATGTCATTAGTTTTGTTTGGGTTTTATGCTTACACAAGTTGGGGTACATGTAGAACTTGGTAGGTTAGGGTTTTCACTAAGATTTTAGCACATTTTGTTCATATGCAACACGGTGTTAAAATGTCATAAAGTTAGTATATTGGTCATAAAGTTAGTATATTGCTCCTTTGATATGTCTCTTCAATTGTACCACCTATTTGTACCTAGATAGATATGTCTCTGTTGCCTCTGGGGAATCTGTCTCCAACGGGCCACACAATTATTCTCCCCTTTTCTTATCGTCTCCCTGAGGTTCTAAAAACTTGGAACATCCGAGGTCTGCTGGATATAATAAAATGTACGGCCGCTGTTTCATTTCGGACGACCCAAAGGTCGGACATAATTATCCTGGTGGAGACTCACACTGTTGGTTCTCTACAGCGTGCATTTAAAAAACCATGGGTAGGCTGGTCATATAATGCCACCCATACTAGTTAGTCCAGGGGAGTCGCCATACTCACCGCCAAAACGCTTCCCTTTGACATCTGCTCGGTGGAGATGGACCCCCAGGGCAGTTAGGTTTTTCTTTTGACTTCTGTATCTGGCAATCCCATCCTGATTTTGGCCTAATATGTACCCCCACCCAATAATGACAACCGTTTCACCTTCATTGCTAAACACCCACCCATACCAGCTAACTGGTTGGGTGATTTTAATACAGTCGCTAATCCTAGTTTGGACAGGCTTAATCAGTTAAAGTTATTGTTAACAACCAGGCTGCTGACCCTCTACCAAGCAGTTTGACGCTGCCGTTCTGCCCAACTATGCGAGAGGCCTTAGGGCTCTTTCACACCGGCGTTCCGTATGTCCGTTTTTCATCCCATCCGTTTGCGGATGAAAAACTGACAATGTATCTCTATGTAAATACGGATGTCATCGGATGATCATCCTCTGACATCCGTTTTTTGTCAGTTCAGTTTTTTTGAACGGAGGAGAACCCTATTTTTTCTTCCTTTCAAAAAACGGAACGGAAGCAAAAACGGATGTCAGTGGTGTCATCCGCAGACATCCGCATTTACATAGACATGCATTATGTCAGTTTTTCATCCGCAAACGGATGGGATGAAAAACGGACATACGGACAGGATGACACAAGTGTCATCCGTGTCCGTTACAAAAAAAAAAAAAAAAGGACCTGATCGGGCAAAAAAAAAGGAACGCCCGTGTGAAAGAGCCCTTATTGTTTTTAATCCCTAAACCTGGGAAAAATCACCTTCAGCCCGAATCATATAGGCCTATATATATTTGTTAGACGTGAACATTCTGGCAAAAATCCTAGCCCTTCGGCTTAATAAAGTTATCCTGCCCTGATCCATCCAGATAAAGCAGGTCTTATGCCAACCAAAAATATATCCGATAATATATTCATGAATATAAAAAGCCTCACACGACCAAATTGGTTCCAGGGTTGTGGTCACACTTGAAGCTGCCAAGGCCTTTGACTCTGTAGATTGGCAATACTTATGGCAGTGTCTACGCAAATTTGGCCTTGGCCCTTACTTTATTAAATGGCTTACCATACTGTACAATGTCCCTCAGGCTGGAGTTGTGGCTAATGGCTGGGTGTCTGAAGCCTTCCCACTATCTAGGGGGGAAACATTTTTGTAAAATCTTACTGTAAAATTCCTTTCTCCGAGTCCTCCGACAGTAGCCGCCCACTCATATAGTCTTCACCAATGGGGGTATTGACTTACTCTCCTTAGGAGTAGCTAGGCAAAAGACTTGTTAAAACAAAAGCATTACCATAGACACACCCATGGGGGCTGTCCCACTGGTCCAATACCCCTCCTACAATAGACATCCCAACTCAGTTTGGTATCAAAGCAGTGAAATGTATAAAAACCCCAAAAGAGGGGCAGGTGCGGCGAATGTTGGAGGGCTCAGAGAAAGGAAGTTTACGGTAAGATTTTACAAAAATTCAGTTTTCTCTTACGTCCGACAGTCGCGGCCCACTCACACAGTCTTCACCAATGGGGATGTCCCAAAGCAGTGTAGACATGAGGGGTGGGAAACGCAACCATCAGAAAAGGCAACGCAGTACCCATATCAGAGAAAGGAACCTTACAAGAGCAGCAAGGGAACCTTCTGGGTAACCAAAAAAGGCTCAACAGGAGCAACAACCCAGGAAAGCAAATAACCAAGGGGTAAACAACCCCAACAGCCAGGGACCCGCAATAAAATCTGGGTCCCCTACTGGACTGCCGCACAGAGAACTTTGCGGCCAAAGGAGGAATCAGCTGATGCCAGAAGATCAATTTTGTAGAATTTGGAGAAGGTGTGCACTGACGGCCAAGTCGCAGCCTTGCACACCTGGGCCACCGAGGCCTGATGTCAGAAAGCCCAGGACGCACTTACCGACATAGTAGAGTGCACCTTGACAGGGAAGGGTGGTACCTCTTTCCCTCAACGAATAGGCCTGAACCATTGTCTGTCTGATCCATTTTGCAATGGTCGCCGCAGACGCAGCCATACCCTTCCGAGGTCCCTCAGGAAGGACAAAGAGGGAATCCGATTTCCGAATGGATTCAGTCGACGACAGGTAAACCCTGATCGTCCTAACATCCAAAGAATGCAAAGCAATCTCCTTAGGATGCTTAGGATTCGCACAGAGCGAAGGTAAGACAATGTCCTCACTGAGGTGAAAATCCGAATCCACCTTTGGAAGAAAGGACGGGTTTGGTCGCAAGACCACCTTATCCCTATGAACCACCAGGTAAGGGGAGCGGCGGGACAAGGCCGCCAACTCTGACACTCTGCGAGCAGAAGTGATCGCCACCAGAAAGGCAACCTTTTTAGATAGCAGAGATAAGGAAATTTCGATGTTTTCAAATGGGGAACGTTGTAACAAGGACAGAAACAAGTCCCATGGAGGCAGAGGCTCCCTTCTAGGAGGGGCCAAGTGACACACACCCTGAATGAAGGTGCGAACCAAAGAATTAGACGGCACAGGGCGCTGAAAAAGAACTGCGAGTGCTGGCCCTTAATCATAGCCAACGCAAGGCGCTGGTCTACACCCGATGGAGGAAAGCCAACACTCTAGCCACCGAGTATGAATGAGGAGAGAAGCCCCTGGACACCAGGCAAAATAAGCTTCCCATGTTCGGTAATAAATCTTACAAGAGGAGACTTCTCTAGCCTTGATTAAAGTAGGAATGACCTCTGAGGAGAGACCCCCGTCTCTCAGGACCTGGCTTTCAACAGCCATGCGGTTAAAGCCAGCGACTGTAAAGCAGGATGGAAGATCGGTCCCTGAGACAGCAGATCTTCCCGCATTGGAAGCCGCCATGGAGGCTCGACGGTCAGGTGAACGATGTCCGCGTACCAGGACCGACGTGGCCAGTCCGGCGCCACCAGAATCACCAGTGTTTGTTCCGAGGCCAACCTGTGAAGGAACCTGGACAACTGAATCGGAGGAAAGGCATGGATCAGACGATACTGATGCCAAGGCACCACCAGCGCATCCGAGGAGTCTGCCAGAGGATTGCGCGTTCTTGCCACGAACCTTTCCACCTTGTGGTTTAGCCAAGACGCGAACAGATCCACATCCGGGGATCCCCACTTTGCACACAGCATCTGAAACACCTCCGGGTGCAGGGACCATTCCCCCTGGTCCAGGGTCTGGCGGCTCAGATAATCGGCCTGCTAATTCTCCACACCCGGAATGTGAACTGCCGAGATCGCCGGGACATGAGTCTCGGGCCAAGACAGAACACTGGTCACTTCCTGGGCCGCCCGGGCACTCCTGGTGCCCCCTTGGTGGTTGATGTACACCACCGCAGTGGCATTGTCCGTCAGCACTCGCACAGGCTGGCCCTTTAGACGATCCGACCAATGGAGCAGGCACAGCCTGATCGCTCTCAATTCCAAAACGTTGATCGGAAGGGAGGATTCCTCCTCCGACCAAGTGCCCTGGGCAGACAGGTTGCCCAGGACACCACCCCAACCTGATAGCCTGGCATCCGTGGTAATCAGCGTCCATAGTAACAGCCGGAAGGATTTTCCTTTTGACACAGCCGGTAACTGAAGCCACCCCAAGAGATCCGTTATGGTTTGGCGGCTCAGAGACACTCTCACGTCCAGGGACTGAGGTAGTCTGTCCCACCTGGCCAGGATCTCCGCTTGGAGAGACCACGTGTGAAACTGTAGAAACTGTATCGCCTCGAAGGCCGATACCATTAACCCCACAGACCGCATACAGGTCCTGAGTGACAAGGATTCGTTGACCCTGAGGGACCTGACCTCGGATTGCAGAGTCCGGAGTTTGTCCACCGGTAAGAACACCTTCAGTTGAGCAGAGTCCAGAACCATTCCCAAATACGGGAGACGAACCGAAGGAGAAAAGGTCGATTTGTGAACGTTGATCGTCCAACCGAACTCCTGGAGCGACCGGACCGTAGTGGACAGATCGCGCAGCAGGCTCTGACTGGCACTCGATCTTAACAGGAGATCGTCCAGATAACCCAAGACCGCAATGCTTTGTGCCCGCAGCAGTCCCAGAACAGGCGCCAACACTTTGGTAAAGACCCTTGGAGCCGAAGCGAGACCGAAAGGTAACGCCACGAACTGATAGTGTTCCTCCGCGATAGCGAATCAGAGGTAACTGATGGGGATGTGTACATACACATCCTTCAGGTCGAGAGAGGCCAGGAATTCTCCCGGGCTCAGAGAGGCCACCACCGAGCGGAGCGATTCCATGCGGGATTTTCGAACACGCACAAAGCAGTTCAGGGCTTTCAAGTCCAGAATTGGACGCACTTTGCCCTCCTTTCTGGGCACAGTGAACAGATTTGAGTAAAACCCCCGAAACCTGTCCCGATGAGGAACCGGGACAATTACCCCCTGAGCGAGGAGATCCTGCACCGCTTGATGCAGGTCTTGTAACCGCCCTGGGGTCAAATGAAGATTTGAGGGAAAGAATCTGTCCGCTGGCCTTGAAATAAAATTCAATCTTGTACCCTGATAGAACGATTTCCTGAACCCACCTGTCCTGAACTCGGAGCAGCCGAGGTTGGAGGAAACCGTGCAAACGTCCCCCCATCCCTGAAATGGGTGAGGGCGCCCCTTCAGGCAGAGGCGGACTGAGCCGCCGCACCAGGGCTTTCTCTGGCCACCCTGGCCCTTGAAGGGTTTCCCCTTGTACTGTGACTTGAAGGCACGAAAGGAACCCTGATTAGGTTTAAAGGCAGGACCCCGCTTGCCGTGGAAAAACTTGCCCTTAGGATTCTTGGGCAGCAGAGTGCTCTTGCCCTCAGTGATTCCCTTAACCAATTCATCCAGGGATTCCCCAAAAAGGCAAGACCCCGCATAGGGAATGTCAGCCACCGCCTTCCTAGATTTCTGGTCAGCCGACGAGCTCTTCAACCATATCAGCCGACAGTTAAGCACCGCGATACTGGACAGGCGCGCAGCCAAAGGGGCCTAATTTAAGGCCGCATTGCACAAATACATGACCCCTTGATGAATCTGGTCCACCATCTCCACGGTAGTGGGTGGGGCAGAATCAGCTACGAGTGTGTCTGAGCACCTTGGTCCAGTCCACCACAGCCTGAGCCACCATGACAGAGGCGAAAAAAGGCCTGAGCATGGAACCCGCCACCACATAGGTGTGGCGGGCAAGCAATTCCAGCCTTCTATCCATAGGATCCCTAAATACCGGAGAATCCTCGGTAGAAACCAGTGTAGCCTTGTTCAATCTGGCTACAGTGTGATCCACTTGGAGCCACACACCAGAGTGCAACCGTAGTAGATGCAAAAGGGTAGAGAAGTGTAAACCTCTTAGGCACCATGAAGGTGTGTTTTAAATTGCACCATTGTTCATTCACAGTGTGATGAAACTCAGCGGGGCAGGGAAAAACCTGCGCCGTCTTACGGGTCCTGTGTGCACCAAAAGATGACAATGCCTGGAGGACTGGGCTCATCCTCTAAATGTAGTGTTTCTTTAATGGCAGAAATCAGCGCATCCATAGCCGCGCGTTCCTCCGGCGTCCCAGGGGGGGAATTATCCACCCCTGTAACCTCTGCCTCCCCCTCAGTCTCTTGCGGGTCCTGAGAAGAGCGAGACCCTGAAAGGGGCATGCTACCCACAGCAACCATGTCACATTCAGAATCAGAAGAAAAATAAATCCTAGGCCTTTTTCTAGCAGCACGTTCAGACATCAGCACATCCATTTTGGACACCAAAGTCGCCACAACAGCAGCCAAATTAGTCAGAGTAGAGGATTCAGAAGAACTTGAATCCCCTACCAAGGCTGGAGGGAATTTGCTGTCCTGAGATTCCATTGAATCCCCTACCAAGGCTGGAGGGAATTTGCTGTCCTGAGATTCCATTGCAAACAAAAAATTTTTTTTTTTTTTAGGTACTGGCCCTTTAAGAGCGCCACGGACCCCGCAGCACACCGCTACAATGCACCGTGGAACACAGACCCCCCGCAGGGACAAACCAAGCCAGGAAGATTGCACAATGGAGGAAAAGAAAGGACAGCAGGACAGAGCCCTTAGAAGTGTGTTACCAGCTCCTATGGTCGCTCCTGAGAAAAAGGAAGGAAGTGATGTCACGCAGAGACTGAACTGAGGCTGCAGGCTAAGGAAATATGGATGCCTATGCAAAGTAAATGGGAGGCTTCGGCAAAATGGCCGCCGACATGTCCTCGGAACGATCGTTGCCACACACAAGATGGCGTCGTAAGGCGCCAAAATACACTACACACAATGCTATACAAGCGCCCACAGTGAAGCCAGACATGCTGCCCACACCTAAAATGGCGGACTGGCGGTTTTTAACCCCACAGCGGTCGCCACACCAGTCTGTACCTCCAAGCACCTTAGTGACAAGAGAGGGATCCCCCAAACCCCACACAGCGCAAGCTGTGAGAGAAAAACCCCCGCAGGGACCAGGATCAGGGAGCCCAAAAACGCACAGACATAGGGGACAACAAAGACACAGAAGACTGCCGACCCCAGACAGAGGCCCCACACAGAGTGTACTTACCTGTACCCGATGGCGTGGGGTGCCTCAATACACAGAAAACCGCCAAAACCGCCCACCCTCAGATGGCAGGGGAGTGCCGCCAGCCAAAAACGCAGGACACCAGGGGTGCACGGACGAACCGTGCATGTGTCCGGTGAGGTAGCCACCTCACAAGGCTGCATCCCTGAGGACAGGGATGGGTCATTTGTGAGGCCAGGGCGAACACATAGCCTATTAAACGCTCGATGGCGGGCTGGGATCCCATCTGATCCTCTGTCCTGGATAACCAGGACGACCAGTCAGATTCCCAGCTCCGCAAACTCCATCTTCATCTGAAGATCCGACTAATAGCTGACAAAATAAACAGCTAGCAATGAAAAGAAAAAATTACTTTTCAGAAAATAGAAGCATAAAAAAGGAAGAAGGCTGAGACTGTAGCCCCAGCACAGGGAAGCCTGACTACTCCTGAACTAGGCAGAAGACAAACTGAGTTGGGTTGGCTATTGCAGGAGGGGTATTGGACCAGTGGGACAGCCACCATGGGTGTGTATGGTAATGCTTTTGTTTTAATAAGTCTTTTGCCTAGCTACTCCTAAAGGAGAGGAAGTCAATACCCCCATTGGTGAAGACTGTATGAGTGGGCGGCGACTGTCGGAGGACGTAAGAGAAAAGGCTATCCCATCTCTCCACTACTATACGCTCTTGCGGTCTAACCCTAGGCTGTGTCACTCCACTCCAACCCTGGTATTTATGGTCTATGCTCTGGCTCACTAACAGATATGATGCTATAACTTGCCGACTCTGGCCCCTCATTAGTAACTATCCTGCAAATCATAGAACAGTTTGGTCGATTCTCCAGCCTAAAAATTAAATTGGGACAAATCCCAAATACTTCCAATTGATGTTTTCCTCCCACCGATAGAACAGGACTCCCTGCCGCTTGTCAGGGTTCACACGTTTACATTTTTTGGTATTCAGGTGTCTAGGACACTTTCAGAGTTTATCCCTCTAAATGTGGAACCCCTTATTCAACTCCTAAAAGCAAAAACTCAAATGTGGGCCAAACTGCCGTTGGGAGTCATTGGTCGGAAAAGCCTTATGAAAGGATTCTTCTCCCAAAAATGTTATAGGTTCTCTGGCACTCCCCAGTGTACATTCCACTAATGTACTCTAAAATCATTGAGTCCTTATTGCTCTCCTTTATCTGGGCTGCTGGCAGATTTACACTTTCATGGAGGACCCTTAAGGCCTCCACATCCGTAGGTGGCTTGGTGATGCCCGACTTTGGCTTATACTGTTTAGCTGCACAGCTATCCAACTTTACCACATTGATCAGTGGAGGTATCTGTCGTTGGTCTGTCAACGTCCTGTGTCCCTCATTCCACATCCGTTCTGTGATCTGCTTAAGGTTGGTTCCCTGGATCCTCCAAACCGCTTTGCCCTTCTCTATAAGCACACGTGGATCTGGAACCTGGCACTAGCTAAAATGATTGTCATGTACCGTATAATACTACTCCATTAGGATTTAATAAACAATTGCCTGAACTTTTGCAGATCCCTAGTCCGAGTATCTGGGTCTCCAGGGGTATATGCTTACTATCCCATGTGCTACATCTGGGAGCAATTAAAACGTTTGACCTGCTGAAACTAGAGTTTGAGCTCCCAAACCCCGTTTTTCAGGTATCTCCAGCTGTGACATGCCCTGCACACTCAGTTTGTGGGCGCATGCCTGGTCTTGGAGACATTGGATGAGGTATTAGTGATTTGTGGTGAAGATCATCATAAATTAACTTCCTTGTGCTATATGTTGATTACTCTCTCTGCAGCTAAATTGGTATACGCCCTAAAACCCAAGTGGAAGATTTAGAGGATGAAGACTGGAGTGAAATCCTCGTAGTCCGTAAACTATTATCTCTTAAATTGTCTGACTCACTCAAACATGTATACTTCATCAAGCTTACCTCACCCCGGAACGCATGGCAAAGTTTTGTCTGTCCTGGGGTCCGGAATGTTCCAAATGTCTGATTTCCGTTGGCACTTTTGAACACCTTATCTAGCATTGCCAACGGGTGCGTGGTCTTTGGGCTCAAGTAGTCCGGTTCCTTCGCGGCCGCATGGGTACCCCAGTGTTAATGAACCTTGTACAAATGTTTACTGGGGCTATTTCCCGATACCGAGATGGATAAACCTACTCCAATTTGTACATGAAACCGTTTAGTACCAAGAAGGTAGTAACCAGAGGGTGGATACAGGCTGCACCTCCAACTGTTGCCGTTTGGCCTAATGAGGTTTACACCCTACCTTACAAAAAAGTCATATACACTAATAGAGGCAGTCTGAGAAAATACAATAAGATTTGGGATAGGTGGCTGAGGTCCCCGTCAACATGTTTTATAAGGTACCGTTGACATTTACATAAACGGTCACTGTTTTTCCCCCATTTAGTGAGGCAAGTGCTACAATTATCTGCTTTCTTTGGCTGATTTTATTGTTATGCGTGTTGCTATGTACTTTGCACTTTTACTGTTGGGTTTGCATCCCTTTTCTGATCATTTTGTTGACATTTGTGCATTGTAAATGCTGTGTACAACTCAAAACTTTTTGTAGATTAAAAAGATTACTCTGCCTCAATTCTTGCCAGCCTGGGGGTATGGCATTTCCCAATCTCCCAGAAACCTATGGGCACAACTAGAGAGCTGCCAAGTGAAGCATAATCTATACAATTATCTTCTGGCTAGCCAATTCATCCCGTCCAAAATACTCTTACCTACTGTTATACCTGAAGGGTTTCACATGTACTGTCACTTTAAGGCTGGCTCCACCCAGGAGTGATGACAAGGGTCAAGGGGCAGAGTGGCCATCTTGGAGACACATGTAGAGATGTATTGATATGCAGAGCTGTCCTGTAATGCATGCTGGAGTGTACAGATAGTCCTGAATAAACAACCGTTGTTCCAGATCAAAGTCCTGTGTCTCTCACAACACGGAGAATACAACAGTGGCGACGAGGGTGGGATTTACAAGGTTACTATCCGTGTGAGAAAGGAAGAAAAAAAAACTCTGGATTGTCAGCTGAATACAAAACCCACAGAGCCCAGCAGGAAAATGTCATTGATCGGGACATTAAGTGAATTTGATGGAGGACAGACATCGTGGAGCTCCTGGATTGAAAGATTAGAACAATATTTCTGTGCAAATGCCATCCCAGGCGACAGGCGAGTAGCAGTATTTCTGACAGTGGTTGGTGCTAGGACATATGACACTCTTAGGGATCTCCTTTTCCCTGAAAAACCAGCAACTAAGACTTTGGCAGAGCTCCTGACACTGTTAGGAAATCACTTCCAGCCTAAACCCCTAGAGCAGTGATGGCGAACCTTGGCACCCCAGATGTTTTGGAACTACATGTCCCATGATGCTCATGCACTCTGCAGTGTAGTTGAGAATCATGGGAAATGTAGTTCCAAAACATCTGGGGTGCCAAGGTTAGCCATCACTGCCCTAGAGATTGCAGAAAGATTCAGGTTCCATCAGCGGCAGCAGCAGCCAGGTGAAGATATTAAGGCTTATGTGCTCGCCCTTCGCAGACTAGCCTCAACCTGTTCTTTTGGGGAGTACTTACCTACTGCACTGAGGGATAAGTTTGTCATGGGACTGAATAGTGAGTCTAGCCAAAAGAGACTGTTAACAGAGAAAGACCTTACCCTTACAAAGGCAATTGAGATAGCTTCAGTGATGGAAATGGCTGTGAAAGATACAGAGGCATTGAACCCCCAGAGCAGATTGAACCCCCAGGTTAAAGAGGAAGTTTTCAGAACAGCAGTCAAGCAAACTGCAGCTAACAGTAAATATAGACTCTCACCAAGCCGGGAGTCAGCTTGCTACCGTTGTGGGAATACAGACCATGATCACAAAGTCTGCCGGTTTAAGGATCAGCTCTGTCATAATTGTGGAAAGGCAGGCCATCTGAAACGAGTCTGCCGTAGTAAGAAGGTGCGAAATAAACAACCTCTGAACACCAGACCAAAGGCATATATGGTGGGAAGATATACATCATCGGAATCAGAGGATGAGGAAGTGCTCCACAGATTGGACATACATCATATGCATTCAGCACCCTCAGCAAGGACTGTAGAGGTAACCGTGGAAGGAAAGAAACTCAAGATGGATGTAGACACAGGAGCAGCAGTTTCAGTTATCACCCAGAAACAATGGAGAAAACTTCTGATCCGAACTGTCCGTCCAACACCAATCAAACTGCAGACATACTCAAAGCAGATACTCCACCCACTGGGGTACGTGAAAGTACAGGTATCCTACAAAAGGTCAGACAAAGAGAATGCCATTGTATATCCTAGAACATGGGGGACCCCCTCTCTTTGGGAGAGACTGGATTGCTCACTTTGGCATGCCAGACATTGCCATTAACCCCTGCAACACTGTGACCATCACATCAAGAGATAACGAGGGATGGGTGGAATCCCTGAAACAGCGATTCCCACAAGTCTTTGATCACCATTTGGGAAAAATAAGGCATGACTGTGTGAGACTCAGGCTGAAACCCAATGCCCAGCCTAGGTTCTTCAAAGCTCGGACGGTAACTTTCGCACTCCGAGCAGGTGTGGAAGCTGAACTAAGCCGGCTGGAGGAACAAGGAGTCATCTCAAAGGTAGAGCACAGCGAGTGGGCATCACCAGTTGTACCAGTAAAGAAAGCGAATAGGGACTTACGTATTTTTGGCGATTTCCGCATGGCACTAAATTCTCAACTGGAGATAGACCAGTATCCCCTACCCAGAGTAGATGACATTTTTGCCTCTCTTGCAGGAGGTCAAAAGTTCACCAAGCTTGATCTCAGGCAAGCTTATTTACAGTTTGAGGTCCACCCTTCGTCCCGTAAGTTTCTAACCATCAACACTCACAAGGGACTGTATGAATACAATCGGATGGTGTTTGGTGTAGCCTCCGCCCCAGCCATTTGGCAACGCAAAATGGATGAGATTTTGGCAGACATTCCTTTCACACAGTGCCTGTTAGATGACATGCTCATCACGGGCCTGACGGACCAGGAACACAAGCGTAACGTGGAGCTTGTGTTGACCAGACTCCAAGAGCAGGGTCTAAAAGTGAACTTAGCGAAATGCCAATTCATGGTACCTAAATTGGAGTTATGTGGCCACCTTGTGGATGCAGAGGGTATACACACCACGGAAGCCAAAGTTGATGCTTTAGTAAAAGCTCCAGCCCAAACCAACGTCCAACAGCTGCGATCATACCTGGGCTTGCTGAACTATTACCACAAATTCCTGCCGGATCTAGCACACACTTTGTTTCCGTTGAACAAGCTTTTGGAGAAACACTCCAGATGGAACTGGTCGGCTGCATGCCAACGTGCTTTTGAAGTTTCTAAGCGAAAGCTGTTGGCGTCACGCATGCTCGTGCACTATGAACTCTCAAAGGCCTCTCACCTTGGCTTGTGATGCCTCACAATATGGTCTAGGGGCTGTACTATCTCACGGTTTACCAGATGGGTCAGAGAAACCTGTGGCATTCGCCTCCAGGTCCTTGACAAAAGCAGAAAGCAATTACTCTCACATTGACAAAGAGGCTCTGGCGCTCATATGGGCAATTAAGAAGTTTCATCTTTACCTGTATGGTAGGGAATTCACCATACTGACTGATCATAAACCACTCCTTCAGATCTTTAGCCCTGACAAAAGGCATCTCCCAGACGACTGCAGCCCGTCTTCAAACGCTATGCCTATTCTTGGGAGCATATAGCTACAAAATCCAGTATCGCAGCCATGATGCCAATGCTAATGCGGACGCCATGTCCCGGCTGACAAGGACATTAACAGACTCTTCTCCACCTGTCAAGAGTTGTCGTTACACCAGCCTGTCCTTTCTGTCTTCCGGGGAAGTAGCAGCCCATACAGCCAAGGATACCTTCCTTCAGACAATCTCCTGGGTACGGTAGGCCTGCCACTGTCACACAGGATTATGAACCTTACTTCCGTAGGCGTCTGGAATTAACTGTGGCTGGCAACTGTGTTTTATGGGGAGACCGAGTGATCGTTCCACAGACCCTCCGGAGACACATTCTGGACTTGCTACACACTGGTCATCCCGGGGGCACACGTATGAAACAAAAGGCCCGAGGCTGTGTGTGGTGGCCGAACCTCGACTCCGATATCACGACATATGTGAATGCGTGTGCTGGATGTGCACAAACTGCAAGAGACCCTCCTCGAGGGTGCGTCCAGCCCTGGACTTGGCCCACGGTCCCCTGGTTTCGCCTACACTTGGACTTTGCAGGCCCGATCAGAGGGCACACCTTTTTGATCATTATTGATGCCCATTCAAAGTGGCCTGAGGTCATTCCTGTTACCCAGCCAACGACTAAGGCGACGATTTCCATACTGTTACATCTCGCTGCTACGTTTGGATACCCCAGAGAAATTGTCACAGACAACGGTGCACAATTCACAAGCCAGGAGTTTCAGAGTTTCCTGACTGCCCACAACATCAAACACAAGTTGACCGCACCTTACCACTCGGCTACAAATGGTCAAGCAGAAAGGTTTGTACAGACCTTCAACCTACAGCCCAGCAAAAGGTATGGGCTCGATCTTATGGCGCTTCCAACTCTCGTTGGCTTCCTGCTATAGTCGCAGAGACTTTGGGACCCAAAATGTATCGGGTCTGCCTGGAAGATGGTTCCATTTGCAGAAGGCATGCGGACCAATTGCGTCCTCGTTCTCAGCTGCCCGAATCCCTGACATCGGCTGCACCTCCAGTGTCTCAAGGATCTGCTCCTACCGGATCAGGAGGCATTGAGACTGATGCTTGGGGAGACTCTGAACTTTTGAACTCAGCTCCAACAGAGCCCTCCAGCCCTGGTCCACCCTCTGAGATAGGGGATACCCTCTTGACCCCGCCGGTGTCCATTCCGGCCAGCCCTGCTTCCTCCGGCCCCGAGGCCCTGGGTGTCCGTCCTCAACGACACTGTCGCCCTCCTGACCGGTTTCAAATGCAAGAGCGGTTACGAGACTTTCGACGGGCCCACCGAAAGTGATCCGCTGCCATGTTCTCCCCGTAGCGTCCCTGGAAGTTCTCACATCCGGATGCGGAAGAAGCCATGTACATCTCCTGAGTTTGAGGACTGTACTGGACAATTATTAGTTACTGTTTTATGCCTGTTCTCGTTTTGTTGTGTGTTTTTTTGTTTTTTTGTTTTTTTTAGGGATGGATGGAAGGTGTTATACCTGAAGGGTTACTGTCCCTTTAAGGCTGGCTCCACCCAGGAGTGATGACAAGGGTCAAGGGGCAGAGTGGCCATCTCGGAGACACATGTAGAGATGTATTGATATGCAGAGCTGTCCTGTAATGCATGCTGGAGTGTACAGAGAGTCCTGAATAAACAACCGTTGTTCCAGATCAGAGTCCTGTGTCTCTCACAACACGGAGAATATAACACCTACTATAGGGGCTTCAATAAGAGCCTGGCAAAACATTTTACCTATGCACTTTGGGGAATTTAACAGATCCACAATTAACCCATAATAAGCTTACCCATCAATATCCCAGACCTTCCTACATCGCACTGGCCTGGTAGGGGAATCCACACAGTGGATGACCTACAGATGGGGCCCTGCAACTTTCAGAAGACTACAAATTGAGTTTGGGTTACAGAGTTGTGATCTCTATAGCTATACAAGAATCAGACACTTTCTCCAACACAACCCACACACACAAATATCCTTACCTTGGCAAGTGGTACAATTCTTCAGCACCTCTAACACTAAAATAAAGGGCATATTTTTTTTACATCATAATTAACAACAAAAAATATTCTTTAAGTTATCACCCATTAAAGCATGGGAACTTAACTGAGAAATTGTACTCTATCGAAAAATGGCAAAAAGCACCATGTTCCAATTACACTGCCACAAAGAACATTAATATATGGGAAATCACCCAGACGTTATTACTACGGTGGTACATAATCCCATTCAGAATCTCTAAATTTGCTCCTCAGACCTCCCCATTATGCTGGAGAGGATGTGCAGCTATAGGTACACGCCACATTAGCTGGACATGCCCAGAAAGATCCCCTTTGGCAAGTGTTTTTTTCGAATGAATGATTAACCAGATCTTCAGGCTGGCAGTCCCAATGTCAGCGGGAACATCCTTCTTTTCCCTAGATCTTGAATAGTTTCCATATAATCCAAGGAATGCGATGATTCAAATAATTGGAAACCCACCTACCTCTAGTCACACATTGGAGAGAGCCTAAGCCCCAGTCACTAAATTAAATAACCCAAACTATTCATACTCCCGTTACTTATGAGCTGCTTTTTTGCATCTTCCACAGGAAGATACCAAAGCACTAGCTTACTTTGAAAACCATGGTATGACTGGTATACTCAAAACAAAGATAAATGAGAAGTAGATCTCCAAGACTGTATTGGCTTCATGTTTGATTATGTTATATTTACTTTTCATCCTTTCCTTGTTTCCTTTACTGTATTTATAACATTTACCATAAGAAGTTTAAAAATACCTACAAATTAGTGCTGTACCTGCAGTAACCTATGTTGATTGACTGGAAGTTAACATCTGCTGTTTTTGTATAATCTTATGCATATACCATGCTGTATGGCACTGTTTGTAACCCTGTTTCTTATGCCTTCCCAATAAAGATATTGAGTGTGCCATCGGAAAGCAGAATTGTCAGTCTGGTGGGAGGGGGTGTTAGATGTACTAGCAGATTGAAATACACTAACAAGCTGAACTCCTGCTAATACTGTATAAGAAGTTACAGCAAACAGTGTTTTCCTTTAACCGCTTCCATACAGAGCAGTTTGACACCCTTCCTGCCCAGACCAATTTTCAGCTTTCAGCACTCTCACACTTTGAATGACAATTGCTCAGTCATGCTACACTATAACCAAACAAAATTTTTATCATTTTTTTCACACAAATAGAGCTTTCTTTTGGTGGTATTTGATCACAACTGGGGTTTTTTTTTTTCGTGATATATGCAAAAAAAGAGCAAAAATTTTGAAAAAAAAAACACTTTTTTTTAGTTTCAATTATGAAATTTTGCAAAAAATAAATTTTTCTTCATACATTTGGGCCAAAAAGTATACTGCTACATGTCTCTGGTAAAATTAACCCAAATTAGTGTATATTATTTAGTCTGTGTGAAAGTTATTGAGTCTAGAAGCTATGGTACCAATTACTGAAAATTGATCACACCAGATGTACTGACTGCCTATCTCCTTTCTTGAGGCCCTGAAATGTCAGGACTGTACAAATACCGACCAAATGACCCCTTTTTGTAAAGTAGACAGTCCAAGGTATTTAGTAAGAGGCATGGTGAGTTTTTTGAAGTTGTAATTTTTTCCCACAATTCTTGGGAAAATGAAGAAAAAAATTTTTTTTTCTTTTTTTTCCCACAAAGTTGTCAATTTATAAGCTATTTCTAACACATAGCATGTACACAGCAAAAATTACACCCAAAAATACATTCTGCTACTCCTTCCGAGTATGGCGATACCACATGTGTGAGACTTTTACACAGCCTGGCCACAAAAAGAGACTCCACGTCCAAGAAGCACATTCAGGCGTTCTAGGAGCATAAATACACATAAAACTTTCTTACTACCTATCACACTTTTCAAGGCCCTAGAGCACCAATACAATGGAAAAGTCCACAAAATGACCCCATTTTGGAAAGCAAACACTCCAACGTATATTCTATGAGGCATTATGGGTCGTTTGAACATATCATTTTTTTCCACAGGTTTTTGGAAAATGTGGGAAAAAAATGAAAACTTTTTTTTTTTTACACAAAGTTGTCAATTTATAGGATATTCCTAACACATAGCATGTACATAGCAAAAATGACACCCCAAAATACATTCTGCCACTCCTCCTGAGTATGGCAATACCACATGTGTGAGACTTTTTCACAGCCTAGCCATATAGAGGGGCCGAACATCCAAGGAGCATCATCATGCATCCTAGCCACTTGCCTAGGCCTATTTTTGACATTTGGTGTTTACAAGCTAAAATCAGTTGTTTTGCTAGAAAACTGCTTAGAACCCCCAAACATTATATATTTTTTTTTAGCAGAGACCCTAGAGAATAAAATGGAGATTATTGCACTATTTTTTATCACACCGTATTTGCGTAGCGGTCTTCCAAACGCAGTTTTTTTGGAAAAAATTCACTTTTTTTAATTAAAAAATAAGAAACCAGTAAAGTTAGCCCAATTTTTTTCCATAATGTGAAAGATAATGTTACGCCGAGTAAATAGATACCCAACATGTCATGTTTCAAAATTGCGCACGCTCACGGAATGGTGACAAACTTTGGTACTTAAAAATCCCCATAGGCGACAATTTAAAAATTTCTACAGGTTGCCATCTTTGAGTTACAGAGGAGGTCTAGGGCTCAAATTATTCCCCTTGCTCTAACGATCGCGGCGATACCTCACATGTGTGGTTTGAACACCGTTTACATATGTGGGCGGGGTTTCTGTATGCATTCGCTTCTGCGCGCGAGCTAACGGGGACAGGGCGCTTTAATTTTTTTTTTTTTTTTTTTTTTTTACTATTTATTTTATTTATTATTTTTTATTTTTACACCGTTTAAAAAAAAAAAAAAAAATTGATCATTTTTATTTCTATTAAAAGAAATGTAAATATTCCTCGTAATAGAAATAGGCACGACAGGACCTCTTTTTTGTGAGATCTGGGGTCAAAAAGTCCTCAGATCTCACAAGTACACTAAAAGATAGAAAAAAAAAAAAAAAATAATAATTATAATATAAAATGAAAAAAAAAAAAAAGGACCTTTAAACTGGTTGCTAGGCAACAACATTTTCCGTAGCTCCGGTCCTCCAAGACCATAGAGTCAAGTGAGGGCAAGCTTGCCCTCACTCGACATCCTGTCTGTGAGGATTCGGGACCGGATCGTTTTCCCCGCTGCCGGCGGGTCCGGTAAGCGGGGAAAAGGACCGGAACGCGTCGGGAGGGGGGGGGGGGGCGCCTCTTCCGCCATCCCGGAAGGGTGATCCCACGGCGAATCCGCCGCTGGGACCACCCTTATCGGAAAGCCAACCGTCCACCGTTTAAAAAAATACCAGGGTTATGGCAGCTATCTGCTACCATAACACCGGTATTTAGGTTTAAACGGACGACGTATATAAACCTTTTTGGACTTGGACATGGTGGCTGTATGAAGGGTGACAGGTACTCGGGTACTTTGTTGGGCAGGTGACAGGTACTCTGGTACTGATGAGCAGGTGGCAGGTACTCCGATAGGCAGGTGACAGGTACTCGGGTACTCTGATGGGCAGGTGATAGGTACTGATGAGTAGTACTCACTGACTGATAGGTGATAGGTGATACTGTACTGATGGGTACTGATGAGTACTGATGAGTAGTGATGGGTACTGATGAGCAGGCGGCAAGTACTTGGGTACTTCAGGCGTCAGGTACTCTGATGAGCAGGTGGAAGGTACTCGGGTACTCTGATGGGTAGGTGACAGGTACTCGGGTACTCCGTTGACAGGTACTCAAAGTACCCGAGTACCTGTCATCAGAGTACCCGAGTACCCGTCATCAGAGTACCCGAGTACCTGTCATCAGAGTACCCGAGTACCTGTCATCAGAGTACCCGAGTACCTGTCATCAGAGTACCCGAGTACCTGTCAGCAGAGTACCCGAGTACCTGTCAGAGTACCCGAGTACCCGTCATCAGAGTACTCGAGTACCTGTCATCAGAGTACCCGAGTACCTGTCATCAGAGTACCCGAGTACCTGTCATCAGAGTACCCGAGTACCCGTCATCAGAGTACCCGAGTACCCGTCAGAGTACCCGAGTACCTGTCATCAGAGTATCCGTCATCAGAGTACCCGAGTACCTGTCATCAGAGTACCCGAATACCTGTCACCAGCCCATCAGAGTACCCGAGTACCTGTCATCTGAGTACCTGATGACAGGTACTCGGGTACTTTGATGGGCTAGTGACAGGTGCTCTTTATTGGGGGGGGGCAATCAGTGTGGTTGGGGTGCACTGTAGTTGGTAACTAGCTGTTACCACAATCTCCTCCTCACACAGGATCAGTGTGTGAGGAGGAGAACACGGTGACAGCTAGTTACCGTGTTCTCTGTTGACATTTGTGACCGGCTGTGATTGGACACAGCCGGTCACGTGGTAAAGAGCCAATTTCATTGGCTCTTTACCTAGATCGGGGATCAACTCTGTCCGAGGGACGAGCCTCGTCCCCGATCGCTGCTCTGCGCGCCCCCGGGGGCGCGCATTGCAGAGAGAACGAGCGGCTCGTGCTGGAGCCGCTCATGTGATCGGCTGTGATTGACACAGCCGATCACGTGGTAAACAGCCAATTTCTATTGGCTGTTTACCTTGATCAGTGATGGGCTATGTCCGAGGGACGAGCCTCATCCCTGATCGCGCCGCTGCGCGCCGCCGGGGGCGCGCAGTAGCAGCTAGAACGGGCCGACGTCATATGACGGCGGCCCGGATCTAGACAACCACCTTGCCGACGTAATTTTACATGACTCGGTAAGGAAGTGGTTAAGATTAAAGATTTTACTCAAATTAAAACTGATCATTGTAAGCACCCCGGGGTGCCAGTGGTATATGGTTTGTCTCATTCCTGTAAATTACTACATCTGCAAGAGTTTGTTCTTTTGAAAAACAGACTTACTGGCTAGATCACCAGATGAAAAGAGGAGGAAAGATAGCCTAAACAAAGAAACATAATGCAGCCATCACATCTTGGAATTTGTAAGCTGCAATATATTAAAGGTATGCTTTTGCCTTGAATACCACTTTATTTTAATCCTCCGATATGTGCTAAACTTTGATCTAGTACATAAAGAATTATATTCTTTACCATATCAATTTTTTTACATACAGAAACTGTTCTAATGCACAAAATATATCCAGCAATAAAAGAAAAAGCTAGCCAAATTTTCAAAAACTATGTGCATGCTGTCGCCTACTCAGTCTTTACTAAAGGCTCAAAAATTATATCAAGACACATTTGTAAAGGATGATGGCTGGGTAGGAGTAAGAGGTAACATCCTTTATTTACCTGATAATTCCTTGGACAACTGTCGTATTTACATTTAGTCCTTTCAAATAATCTGCAATGAGGATCTGTAAATCACTCTCATTTTCAAGTTCTTCCACATAAAGCTCAGTAAACCTGAAATGTAGAGAAATATTAGAATGGCACAACATACCAGATTCCAGTGCGGGTTCCCACATCGCATGTCACCTGCCGACGATTTACATTGATATCAACGAATCGCTGCAGGTGTCAATGCAAACTTAACGACACCCCAAATCGATTTGCAGATCACAGTGCAATCTGCCAAATGTGATTAGATTCCAGTGCAGACAATAAAGAAGGGATGTTGCACCATTTTGGTGCGAATGCAATGCAAATTCAGCCATACAATCTATATGGCTAAATTTGCATTGCGAAGACATCGCATGTGATCTGCACAGCAGTGCTAATCACATGCGATGTCTAACATTGCACCAGTGTGAACCCAACCTTACACTACACAAGAAATTTTGAAAATTAAACACAAGCCGCACATTAAGTAATCATGGCCAGACAGCACATGTACAAATCAAATTATAATTTATAATACCAGCAGCATGAGTATTTAGAAATATAATACAGATTTAAAAAATTACCGATTTCTTATTCCAGGTGGTAGGTTTCTTTTTCCCACATCAGTAGCAGGGTTCATGCAAGCAAATAAACGAAAATCTGGGTGACGTACCAGCGGATCTGTGTATGCAAAATAAAAGATAAAGTGTTTAGTGTTTTTTCAATATAACACTAATCGCACCTGTGTTAAGGAAAACCTGGTAACCTTAATTTTAAAAATATACTACCGCTAAATATCTTCCATAGCCATAAAATGATATACCAGAGTTGATACCGTATAATCAAACCCAAAGCTCTAGGAAGTTGCAGGGATCAAGCAGTCCTGCACAGCATCTATTCAATGGTAGCCTGAGAGCAAGACCTCTGCAGGACCACGCAAGAGATGTTGCTTAAGGCCACCAGACAGGGTACAAATTGAAGGAAGAGTGCAAATGGGTACACAACTGAAAAATTGCTTGGTAACAGCTGGCCTATACTATCATGGCATCTGCTATAAAAGCGGTTCTCTAAAGTTTTCACATTTCAATGAACCTGTGTGCAGACTATGGATTTAAACCACTTGCTGCCCATAGGCCATATATAAATGGCCTATACAGAACAGGAAGGTTCCCCTTGGGTGGGACTTTATAGGCACTGACTTTACAATGACACAGAAAATAATATAAATGTATAAAGTTTATTGAAAAAGTTCTACACAATATAGATAAAAACAATTTAGGCAAGCTGAATAATACATCACAGATGACAGTAGAACATAGACCACAGAACCCCTGGGTGGTAATCCGACGCGTTTCGGAGTATTAATATGAACTCCTTCAGGGGTGCCCATGGAGGGTGGTCTGTAAGTGATTAATATATAGAAATTAGACATTTAGAAACCAATATTCCTAGAACATATTCTATTGGAAAAAATAAGAAAAACTTACAAAGTTCACTGTAGTGATTGAAATGAATCGCTTGCCTGGATGCTAAAAACAAGAGATCAGTATGCCGGTGTTGACCATCAGGGATGCCATATGATTGTCCTAGGCAGTATTTGGAAGTTGGATAGATTCTTGGATATGAGGTGTCGGAATTGCGTGCTACCCAGTCTCAAAGGAGGCTAGGTGGGAGCAGCTGAAACCCCAAAGGCAGCAATCCTGCTGGACAGAAAGCCATGCGATTAATCAATTGGATTATATTAATAGGGTCTACAAAATGCACCCCCTAGGGATTCCTAAGTTGGTGGATCTATGGGGCCAGATTGGACTGTATCAAATATGGTAAAAGAAACGCATATGCTCTCCTTGCCAGACACACAGGGACACTGCAAGCTCTACCGCAGTACTTCATTTGACAACTTGGACTTTGAAGGTAAGAACATGATCTTTACCGCACAGAGGATTCCAAAGTCAATTTACAACTGAATTTATGTTTAGCAACGGACAGTCTTTACATTGCAATTTTTTACATAGCCTAATCCTTGATTTATCTCGGTCTAGGCTTTAATATATTAAACTACATGATTTTCTATATGAATTTTGGCATTATGTCCAGTCTCCTTTTGCATAAACGGTACATTTCTTTTACCATATTTGATACAGTCAAATCTGGCCCCATAGATCCACCAACTTAGGAATCCCTAGGGGTTGCATTTTGTAGATATAATCCAATTGATTAATCACATGGCTTTCTGTCCAGCAGGATTGCTGCCTTTGGGGTTTCAGCTGCTCCCACCTAGCCTCCTTTGAGACTGGGTAGCACGCAATTCCGACACCTCACATCCAAGAATCTATCCAACTTCCAAATACTGCCTAGGACAATCATACGGCATCCCTGATGGTCAACACTGGCATACTGATCTCTTGTTTTTAGCATCCAGGCAAGCGATTCATTTCAGTCACTACAGTGAACTTTGTAAGTTTTTCCTATTTTTTCCAATAGAATATGTTCTAGGAATATTGGTTTCTAAATGTCTATAATAATTTTCTATATATTAATCACTTACAGACCACCCTCCAAGGGCACCCCTGAAGAAGGAGTTCATATTAATACTCCAAAACGCGTCGGGTTACCACCCGGGGGTTCTGTGGTCTATGTTCTACTGTCATATGTGATGTATTATTCAGCTTGCCTAAATTGTTTTTATCTATATTGTGTATAACTTTTTCAATAAACTTAATACATTTATATTTTCTGTGTCATTGTAAAGTCAGTGCCTATAAAGTCCCACCTAAGGGGAACCTTCCTGTTCTGTATTTAACTTTTTGGGATGTGGCACCCATGGGATTACTCAACATGAACAACTTTTTTGATATATAAATGGCCTGGACTGCAAGCAATTAAAACATTTTTCCCTGGTTAGTAACAGGCTTTTCAGTAAGTGATCTGGTCAGGTATAGAGTCGCCCAACCACTTTTACTGCCCCATCAGTTATCTTTTGGCACTATGAGGCCAACAGCCACCAATGATACTAAAATAAGTTGCCCTGCTCTTTTTCCCACCACCTTCTGCTCTCTCCACCAAAACTGGTATTACTATTTTACTACAAAGCATTATGTTCTGTAAATGGGTAATGAAGATGCCGTCATTCGACTGGCACTCGAGGCACATATCAAGAATATGAAATTTTGAGTTTATATGGTTATTAAACATGTTTGGACCCCACACCCTAGTCAGCTTCTGGCTATCCAGCGAATGGAAACCAGATGGTGATCTTTATGAACTGTGAAGACGTATTCTACAGGGCTTCTGCTTAATAAAAATATATAAACTTCGTATAATTTTCTGGTTTAAAAAAAAAAAAAAAAAACCCCCATAGCGTCTTTGTACATTTGCACGAGAAACGTAAACATTTCACCACGCACAAAGTGGTTCACGTTTCTGTCCTCCTGAAGCTATTGTAGCCAAAATGAAATGTTTTAGCTGTGCAGAGAAGTACACATACAATACTTTCTTCATTTATATGTGCGATTGATAAGCAAAGCATAACTATAAATTCACTGTTGCATGTATCAGCACTTTCCTGAAACTGGATGTTTGTGGCAGCTTCAAACTTAAAATGCCACAACATCAATAAAAATTTTAATTTAGATTAATAAAATGTGGCTTTATAGGAGATAAGACTTCTGTATTACATTCCAATTAATCAGGTTGCTCACTTCTGACAAAAACATAT
The DNA here is from genome assembly GCF_965119305.1 of Pelophylax lessonae. NCBI lineage: Eukaryota > Metazoa > Chordata > Amphibia > Anura > Ranidae > Pelophylax > Pelophylax lessonae. Next base: position 370,902,782 of record NC_138770.1, read on the forward strand.
GTTAAAAATGGAAATTTTGACTTACCGTAAAATCAATTTCTTTCGTTTAACGGATAGAGCGCCTGATATTCCAAACCATTGGGTTATACTGCCACCAACAGGAGTAGGACACTAGGCAGAAAAGAATTCTAGCTACAGCCATGGGAAGTCCCAGGGGGTATACTCCCTCTCTCTACTATAGCCACTCCGTTTTGTTACAAGCAGTGTCAGGAGAATTGTAACTCCACAGAGGGGTGGGTTCTGTGTCCGTCAATGAACATCAGAGAAATGGATTTTACAGTAAGTCAAAAGTCCCATTTTTCTTTCGTTCATTGATGGACAGAGGGGTGGAAACAAAAAATTCCCAAGGCTAAACATTAGCCAACCAGGCAACAGGAGCTCAACCAAACTGGAGCCCACCTAAATAAAGAAAAAAAAAAAAAAAACCCTCAAAGAGAATCAAGTCCTCTTAAACAGCAGCATGGCAAAATCTTGCGGCCAAAAGAAGCATCCTCAGATGCCAACACATCTACTTTATAAAAATTTGTTAAAAATGTGTGCACCGACGACCAGGAGACTGCCTTGCGAACCTGCGTCACTGACGCTTGGATGACAGAAAGCCCAGGAGGCACTAAGCGCCCTAGAGTGTGCGTTGACATGGAAAGGAGTAACCTGACCCCTGATGCAACAGCCCTGAACCACCGTCTGTCTGATCCATCTGGAAATGGGTCGCACAGGAAGCAGACAACCCTTTTTCGAGGTCCATCCATGAGCACAAAGAATCTGACTTACCGAACGACTCCGTAGCTGCCAGGTACACCCGAATAGCCCAGACCACATCCAAGGCATATGAGGCAATTTCCTTCGGATGTTTAGGCCTGGGACACAGGTAAGGCAACACGTCTTCATTCAAATTAAAATCAGGGACAACCTTTGGAAGTAACTACGGACAGGGGCGAAGAACCACCTTATCCCTAAACAGGATAATGATCCAGACAGTCTGAATGCTCAGAGTTCCAAGACATTTGTTCGGGAGTCTGGACCCTTCCAGCATCCAGATCCCGAGCAGAATGCTTGCTGAGGACGCCAACCCAGCTGCACAGGCTGACATCCATGGAGACCACTGTCCAATTCAAGGGGAGGAAGGATTAACCCAGCCGAATCGCTGGAGAACGAAGCCACCATATCGGCACTCCTTCATGCCTCGACTGAGCCAAATCTGATCGTCCCGAGACTGCGGGAGTCTTGTTTCATTTGGTCAGAATTTCTCCTTTGCAGGGACCTCGTATCGAACTATGCAAACAGGACCGCCTCAACGGTAGACACCATCAGGCCCAGCATCCATATGCAAGTCCAGAGGGATGATCATTTGTTGGACAGCAGGAGGCAAATTACAGCCGGCAATTTCTGGAATTTGTCCAGAGGCTAAGGCCGAGTCCTGAGTCAGGCACAGATAGTCCAGCTTTGTGGACGGAACAAGAGCAGTCTTCAGACTCAGAATCCAGTCAAACTCCCACAGAGTTCGTATTCTGATCTCCAGGTTCTCCACCGCTTGCAGAAGATAATCGTGCCAAGTAGCCCAGTACCGCAATCCCCGCTTGGCGTTGCAAAGCTAGCACGGGTGCTAACACTTCTGTGAAGAACCGAAGAACAGATGAGAGATCAAAGGGTAATGCCACAAACTGATAATGCTCCCCTCCCACAGAAAAGTGGAGAAAACGCTGGTGACTGGCACACATTGGAATGTGAAGGTAGGCGGTCTGGGGAAAGGCACAAGCTGGAAGGAAAAAACTTTGCCGGGGGACAAGAGCAAAACTCGATCTTGTAGCTGGACCAAATGACTTTGTGGACCCACTTGTCCTGCACCCAAGTCCACGGGTCCAAAAACCAGCAAAGACGTTCCCCCCACCCCCAGATACAGAGGAGGGTGCACCTTTATGCAGAAAGAGCCTTGTCCGCGGGTCTGGAAACCCCCAATCTTGGCTTTCTAGACCAGGTTTGTTTGGATTCTAAAGAAGAGGCCCTGAAAGGCTTCGAGCCCTTGTCATTCGACCCTGAGGGACGAAAAAACGTATGAGTTGAGAAGGGAGACCAGGCCTCAAGTACAGATCCAGGCAGGATGGCGAACCCTGGCGGAAGCCCACACCAGGTACAATCCCCACCCCATCCCCCCCCCCCCTCTTCAGGACAGTCAGGACAGTCGCTCGTCCTGTCGACAGCAGAGAAAACACCCGCCCCCCAATCCCAGGAAAGTGGTCAGATCACCCAAACAGCCCCAGGGTGGCGAGGGGGGGGGGTGGAGGCCTGCCGTAAGGAGGGGAACCCGGGGGTCCAAGAGTCCAGAGGAGGGGCCCGCATCCACCCCAAAACCCTCCAGGAGAAGGGGGACAGCTACTCACTGTACCAGGAACAAGGCCGGCACCGCTCCAGACATAACCCCTCTCCATCGAACAGGGGGGGGTGGGCTGTCCGCCAGGAGGAACGCTGCAAATCGGGCCGAGACTCGGTCGTAAAGGACCTCGCAAGGCGTTTTAACTCGAAAGCCAGCCCCCCTCCAGTGGGGCTATGTCGCTGCCAACCTTGCGCGGAGCGGATGTCTGCGCCCGCTTGCTGGCCATACTGTGATGACCACTGGATATAGATTATTCAGCCAGTTGCCCAGTCCGGCAGTTAATTGTAGATCTCAAAGAAGAAAATCCAGGAGGAAAAACTTTTCTATCTAAAAAATTTTGCCAAGAATAAGATTCCAGCAAGGAAATAGGTCCTTACTCCTGACTAGGCAGAAAAAAACAAAAACTGAGTGGCTATAGCAGAGAGGGGGGGGGGGGGAGTATACCCCCTAGGAATGCTCATAGGTGTAGTCAGAATTATTTTCTGTCTAGTGTCCTACTCCTGTAGAGGGCAGTATAACCCAATGGGTATGAATATCGGGAGCTGTGTCCGTCAATGAACGAAAGAGAAATTATACACAGCCATATTTTAATTGCTAGCGAAGTTCTCAAAAAAAAAAAAACAAAAAAAAATCCAATTACCTGTGTCTCCTCTGTCCAGTAAAACCAGTGATCCAGATAAGCCTTCTAGTAAACCACACAAACATTCTAGAGTTTCCGCAGCTGCCAAGTTTATTTCATCCAGCAAAATCCACTCTCCTTTCTTAACAGCTTGAGCTAGTGTTCCCTAAGGATACAGAATATAGTTTTCTTCATATGTTGACATTACCAACAACTCTTGATTAATTTTACCAGAGTTAATCATTTACCAGAGTTAATCATTTACCAGAGTTAATCATTTACCAGAGTTAATCATTTACCAGAGTTAATCATTTACCAGAGTTAATCATTTACCAGAGTTAATCATTTACCAGAGTTAATCATTTACCAGAGTTAATCATTTACCAGAGTTAATCATTTACCAGAGTTAATCATTTACCAGAGGTAATCATTTACCAGAGGTAATCATTTACCAGAGGTAATCATTTACCAGAGGTAATCATTTACCAGAGTTTATTAAAAAAAAAAAAAAAACAACGTTTTTTAAGAAGTGTGCAGTTACAGTTTGAGTTCAAATAGCCTTAACAAAATTATAAAACCCAACAATTGTTTTTGCCCCCATTTTTCATGAGCTGAACTCAAAGATCTAAGACTTTCTGTGTACACAAAAGGCCTATTTCTCTCCAATATTCACAAATCTGGCTAAATCTGTGTTAGTGAGCACTTCTCCTTTGCCGAGATATTTCATCCACCTCACAGGTGTGGCATATCAAGATGCTAATTAGACAGCATGATTATTGCACAGGTGTGTCTTAGGCTGGCCACAATGAAAGGCCACTCTAAAATGTGCCTCTGGGGGGTCCGAAAACCAGTCAGTATCTGGTGTGACCACCATTTGCCTCACGCAGTGCAACAAATCTCCTTTGCATAGAGTTGATCAGGTTGGCGATTGTGGCCTGTGGAATGTTGGTCCACTCCTCTTCAATGCCTGTGCGAAGTTGCCAGATATTGGCAGGACCTGGAAGTCGCTGTCGTATACGCCAATATAGAGCAGCCCAAACACGCTCAATGGGTGACAGGTCCTGAGAGTAAGTTGGCCATGCAAGAACTGGGATGTTGTTTTCAGCTTCCACGAATTGTGTACAGATCCTTGCAACATGGGACTGTGCATTATGCTGCAACACGAGATGATGGTCGTGGATGAATGGCACAACAATGGGCCTCAAGCTCATCACAGTATCTGGGCATTAAAAATGCCATCAATAAAATGCACTTCTGTTTGTTGTCCATAACATACACCCGCCCATACCATAACCCTACCACCACCATGGGCCACTCGATCCACAACATTGACATCAGCAAACCGCTCACCCACACGACACCATACATGCTGTCGGCCATCTGCTCTGTAAAGTGAAAACCGGGATCATCCGTGAAAAGAACACCTCTTCAAAGTGCCAGACACCATTGAATGTGAGCATCTGCCCATTCAAGTCAGTTACGTTGACGAACTACAGTCAGGTCGAGCCCCGATGAGGACGACGAGAATGCAGAATAAGCTTCTCTGACAGTTTGTGCATAAGCTTCTGTTATGCAAAATGATTGTTACAGCAGCTGTCCGGGTAGCTCGTCTCAGACGATCTTGGAGGTGAAGATGCTGAATGTGGAGGTCCTGGGCTGGTGTGGTTACAGGTGGCCCGCGCTTGTGAGGCTGGTTGGATGTACTGCCAAAATTCTCTGAAACACTTTTGGAGACTGCTTATGGTAGAGAAATAAACATTCAAATCACAGGCAACAGCTCTGGTGGACATTCCTGCAGTCAGCATGCCAATTGCACGCTCCCTAAAAACTTGCGACATCTGTGGCATTGTGCTGTGTGAAAAAACTGCATATTTTAGAGTGGCCTTTTATGGTGGCCAGCCTAAGGCACACCTGTGCAATAATCATGCTGTCTAATCAGCATCTTGATATGCCACACCTGTGAGGTGGGATGGATAAATTCAGCAAAAGGAGAAGTGCTCACTAAAACCGATTTAGCCAGATTTGTTAATATTTGAGAGAAATAGGCCTTTTGTGTACACAGAAAAAGTCTTAGATTTTTGAGTTCAACTCATTAAAAAGGGGAGCAAAAAAACTGCATTTTTGACTTACCGTAAAAGCCTCTTCTCTTAAGCTCATTGACAGACGCAGGACTGATATCTTGATATCCGTAGGGTTATACTGCCCCCTACAGGATTAGGACACTAGGCAGGAACAGTTCTGGCCACACCTATGGGCAGTCCCAAGGGGTATATCCTCTCTCTCCCTGCTATAGGATGTCAGTTAAGTAACAAAGCAGTGTCAGACTCATACCAACCCAACTCAAAAGAGGGGCGGGTACTGCGTCTGTCAATGAGCTTAAGAGAAAAGGATTTTACGGTAAGTCAAAAATACAGTTTTCTCTGTCGGCCATTGACAGACGCAGGACTGATATCTTGATATCCGTAGGGACGTCCCAAAGCAGTGCCATAAATGAGGGGTGGTATAACAGAAATAAAATCCAATCCAGAAGGCCAAAACAGAACCAACCAGAAAAACAGAGGACTCATCGAAACAAGAAGAGGAGACCCACCTGAAAAAACAAAACCCCTGAGGTAGACCAAAGGTCCCCTCAAACAGCAGCCTGCTAAACCTTGCAGCCAAAAGAGGCATCCGCTGATGCCAGCACATCAACCTTATAAAATTTTGTAAAAGGTATGCACCGACGACCAGGTAGCCGCCTTGCAAACCTGAAGCACCGATGCCTGATGGCGGAAGGCCCAGGAAGCACTAAGAGCCCGAGTAGAGTGTGCCTTAACAGGGAACGGAGGAACCTGACCCTTAATAGAATAAGCCTGCACCACCGTCTGTCTGATCCATCTGGAGATAGCCGCGGCAGACGCAAGCAACCCCTTTCTAGGGCCATCCGTGATCACAAAAAGTGAATCAGCCTTACGAAAAGAGTCAGTAGTAGCCAAGTACACCCTGATCGCCCGAACCACATCCAAGGAGTGTAACGCAAACTCCTGAGGATGACTGGGCTTAGGACACGGGGAAGGTAACACAATATTCTCATTCAAGTGAAAGTCGGAAACAACCTTAGGAAGGAAGGACGGATTCGGACGAAGAACCACCTTATCCTTATGAACCACCAGATAGGGGGAACGACAGGACAACGCAGCCAGTTCCGACACCCTGCGTGCAGAAGTGATAGCCACCAAAAAGGCCACCTTCTGGGATAAGGTAAGCAAGGGAATCTCCCTAATATTTTCGAAGGGAGGTTTCTGGAGAACCGACAACACCAAATTAAGATCCCAGGGCGGCAAGGGCGCGTGCACCAGAGGAGCCAGGTGCCGCACCCCCTGGATGAAATTCCGCACCAAAGAATGAGTAGCCAGTGGCCTCTGGAAGATGATCGCCAATGCTGAAACCTGGCCCTTGATAGTGCTCAAGGCCAGCTTCCGCTCAACCCCCCGTTGCAGGAAGGCCAATATCCCAGCCACCGAGTAAGAACGTGGAGGAACCCAGAGGGACTCACACCATGGGATATAAGACTTCCATGTGCAATGATAGATCTTTCTGGAAGTCGCTTTCCTCTCTTTAATCAGAGTAGGAATAACTGAAACGGAGAAACCCCTGTCCTTCAGCACCTGCCTCTCAACAGCCAAGCCGTCAAAGCCAGCGATAGTAAAGCAGGATGGAAGATCGGTCCCTGAGACATACCAGATCCGACGAGTCCAGTCCGGAGCTACAAGGATGACTGGAATTCCCTCCGCCTCTATCCTGCGAAGAAGTTTCGGCAGCAACTTGAGAGGAGGGAAGGCATACAGCAGCTGATAGTGCCCCCACGGAGCAACCAGTGCCACGCCCAGAATGTGAACTGCGGAAAGCGCCGGAACAAACCGTTCCGCCCAACGAAGAATGCCGGCCACTTCCACGGCCGCCAGAACACTCTTGGTGCCCCCTTGGTGATTGACATAAGCCACGGCCGTGGCATTGTCCAACTGAATCCGAACCGGGCAGCTCCAAAGATGCTCGGTCCAGTGAACCAGGCAAAACCTGATCGCTCTAATTTCCAACACATTTATCGGCAACCTGGATTCTTCCAGGGACCAGAGCCCCTGAGCAGATAGCCTGCCGAGAATCCCTCCCGACCTGGATAGACTAGCATACGTGGTGACAATCTTCCAATGGATCGGAAGAGAGGACTTCCCCTGACTGGTTTGGTGACTTCGGTCTTCGATGCTCAGAGATTCCCTGGTCCGCTCGCTCAGCCGGATCCGATTGTCCAAGGAATCGGGATTCCGGTTCCATTTGAGAAGAATCTCCTTTTGGAGAGTCCGCGTATAAAACTGAGCCTGCGGCGACTCCGCACAGAGGAGGAGGTTGCCCAGGAAGCCCAGAACCAATATGCCCCGCTGCCGCAACAGCGCCAGAACTGGGGCCAAAACCTTTGTGAAAACCCGGGGAGCAGAGGCGAGACCAAAGGGTAACGCCCCAAATTGATAGTGGTCCTCTCCCACAGCAAAGAGCAGAAAACTGCCTGCGTAAATGGGAACGTGAAGATGGGCATCCTTGATGTCCATGGACGCCAGAAAATCCCCCCGATGCATGGAGGCCACCACTGTGCGAATGGACTCCACTCCTTGTTGCATCAAGTTCTGCACTGCCCCCAACCGAGCCGTTAAGCGATCAGGGGACAGTCGCATATTCGAAGGGAAGAACCGCACCGGTGGAAGCGATCGAAACTTGATCTTGTATCCCGACCGTATGACCTCGTGAACCAATTTGTCTTGAATCCTGGAGAGCCACGGGTCCGGGAACTGGCGAAGACACCCCCCCCCCACCCCTTATATGGGTGGGGGCGCACCTTCAGGCTGAAGCGGTCTTATCCTCAGGTCTGGAAGGACCGTATTTTTGCTTACCAGACCAGGGTCTCTTGAAACCCCCCGGGGGGGGGGGGGGGCTTTGGAGGGCTTCGCCTTGTCGCCCGCCCCAGAGGAGCGAAAAAACTTCTTGAGCTGAAAAGAAAGGTCCCCGTCTGCGGCGAGGTTCCTTACCCTTATTAGCCTGTGGTAGAAAGGTTCTCTTGCACCCAGTGAGATCCTTGATAATCTCATCCAAGCTAGCACCAAACAGGCGATCCCCCTGAAAAGGGAAATCAGTCAAGGCTTTTTTGGAAGCCTGATCCGCCAACCAGCACTTCAACCATAGCATGCGCCGGAGGACCACCGCCGAGATCAACACACGCCCCAGCAATGGAGCAGCGTCCAGTGCGGCGTCACAAACTGTAGCCCCTGCACCATTTGCTCCAGCAACTCCGCCACGGCAGGGGGGAGACTCCTCCCCTCCAGATCATGGCTTAACAGCTTGGCCCAATCCGTCAACGTCTGTGAAACCAGAGCAATGGTAAACACTGGCCTCAAGGCCGACCCTGCCAGGGAGAATATGGAACAGGACACAGATTCCGCCCTATGATCAACTGGATCCCGAAAGGACGGGGAATCCTCCAACGGGATAACAGTAGCCTTATTTAGTCTGGAAACCGGCGGATCCTTCAAAGGTGGCACCGTCCATTTTTTAAGGAGGGACTCTTCAAACTGGTAGCGCCTAGCTATCCGTTTGGGCATCCCAGGGGGTCGTTTTGGACGGACCCACTCCTTAATGATATCGTCAAAGCATTTGGGAAAGGGAAAAACCTTCGCCACCCTGGAGGGCTTGCGAGTGCCAAAGGCAACTTCCGTATGAGCTGCATCCGCAGGTGCAACCTCCAGTTTTAGGGTCTCCCGGACAGACACAATCAATGCGTCCACCAGTGCCTTGTCTTGCGCTATGGCGGAGGCAGAAAGGTCATCCTCTCTGACAGAGGAGACGGGGCGCGAGACAGCAGCCCCAGAGGAGGAACAAGCAGCAGCAGCGACTGGCTCAGGATCAGAATCTGAGGCATCAGCCGAGACAGGGGTAGGCGGGGGTCTCTTTTTAGCCCCCCTTCCCTGACAGGCCACCTCCACCCGGGACACACATTACTCCAGGACCGCCGAAAGCGCATCAATGGTGAGCGGAGAATCAGAGGGCCCTGCGGCCACCTCGAGGGATTAGGTGGGGACACATGTGCAGCAGGGTCCATGGCAACACCAGGGGAACCCATCAGCAAAGTATGACAAAATTGAAAAAAAAAAATTTATATTTTTTTGCAAAATGTCACCCAGCGCTACAGCGCCCCTCAATGAGACAGCGTGCCTCGAGACCCCCGCAGAGAGAGACCCCCAAGAGGCTCACCACACGATGCACCAGAGTTATAAAAGGACCGCTCTCAGCGTTGTCTACATGACAAGGAAGTCTTCCCGGGTCTAGGGAGGGGCTCCACCCCCTTACATGCCCTCAGTAACTCCCACAGCTGCCCAGCTCTGCAAACAAAATGAGCTGGGTGTACCAAGATGGCTGCCCCCCTGAGCCACACGAGGGACTAAAAAAAAAATGGCGGCCCGCGCGCTGCGGCGGGAAGGGGGGTCCCCACATCACTAACACAATTGATCGGCAGGTAGGCCCTGGGAAGCCAGGGAGGAAGCCCCCCGCACAACAGCCGTCCATACTGTCGGGACCGGGACCCCCCCTCACCCCCCACCCCCTTAGCGGTTTGCACAGACGGCTAGCCACCCCACAAACACCCCCCCCCCCCCCCTAGGGGGGGAGGGAGAGGGAGGGGGGAAACCACGGGGGGGGTGCACATGGGAACAGAGGGGAACCCAAATTAGTGTGGGTCCGACCGTCCCAGGGAGGGGCCCGGGTCCACCCCAGAGTCAGCCATGAGGAGAAGGGGAGGGAAGCATTTACTCAGCATACCGGAACAGAGCGGGCGCCACTCCAGACAAAACCCCTCGCCGCCCAGTGTGGGGGGGGGGGGGTGTCGGCCAAATGAGACCCTGCGACTAAGCCATCGGCCGGCCGTATGCGACTCGGCGGGACGTTTAACCCGCGGGCCAGTTCCTGTCCAGCGGGACTATGCCGCGGCCGACCCAGCGCAGAGCTGGGTCTGCACGCGCTCGTAGGCCGGCTGGGGTGACCACTGGATCTCAGCATCCAGCCCGTCGCCCAGATCCGGCATAATTGCTTGAAGATCTCACAGGAACAACTGGAGAAAAAAAACTAACTAAAAAAAGATCTAAAAAAAACTTGCCAGGACCAGAGATCCCAGCAAGAAACTGACATACTATAGCAGGGAGAGAGAGGATATACCCCCTGGGACTGCCCATAGGTGTGGCCAGAACTTTTTTCCTGCCTAGTGTCCTACTCCTGTAGGGGCAGTTTAACCCTACGGATATCAAGATATCAGTCCTGCATCTGCCAATGAGCGACAGAGAAACAAATGTTGCGTTTATAATTTTTGTTCAGTGTATGAACTTAAATGTAGACATATTAAGATTAAATCCAAAATGGTACGGCTGCGTCCTTTGTTTTTGGCGAGGACGAACACGTTTAAATAACCCCCCTAAAGCTTATGCCACAGGGCAGCCCTCAAATTTTCCACTAACCTGCTCGCATTTTGCGAGTGGAAAATTACGTAGGGCGAGCTCCGGTCAGGGGAAGAGAGGAGAGGAAAGCCGGCCGAAGGATTGGATAATGTCAGAGCGGCGGATCATCCCGCTGTAACAGCTTTAATTTTAATTGCCGGGCGCTCGCCGACATACAGTCCCGCCTCCTAGCCCGGCTTCTTTGATAGACAGAACACCTGGCCAACCAGGACGTGCGACGTCAAAGAAGCCAGGCTAGGAGGCGGGACTGTGTATGTCGGCGAGCGCCCGGCAATTACAAGCTGTTACAGCGGGATGATCCGCTGCTCAGACATTATGCGGCCAGCAGTACTGATGGAGGGGGTAAGCCGATCATCTCATGTTAAGGCCAGAGCCGGTACATGGGGTGGGTGGGAGGGAGGGATGGAGGGACGGCTGCCCTGGGCGTCTGTAGTATGGGAGGTGGAGGGGGCCTGTCAATAGCGGTCATCCGATCGGGACTTCTTTTCACTTTAAATAGTCGGCGAGAAGACAATTCCTAAACCTTTGCACGGACAGCTGGCGGGAGAGATGCGGCTGCAGAAGGGGAAGAAGATTGCGGCTCAGGAATGACACTGGATGTCAGATCCGGACTATACAAAGTTAGTTATCCCTGTCCTCCAAGTCAAAGCAAGCAATGCGGAAAGGGGGCGGGTAACATACTCTGTATAGTCCCGATCTGACATTGAGGGCCATTCCTGAGCTGCAATCTTCTTCCCCTTCTGCAGCCGCATCTCTCCTGCCAGCTATCCGTGCAAGGCTTTAGGAATAGAATAGGCTTCTCCTAGGCTCCTCCTCTGCTCTGACATACGAAGAGGAGAATCACAGAGGGATGTGCTGTATCCGAGGTCTGCATGCTGGAGGAAAGGGAGAACTGCTCTGGGGGCACAAATCTTATCCTGTCCCCTTCCAAATTCCCATCTCAGCACAATTCCCCCCCCCCAGCCCATTCCCCCCTATCTCAGCACAAACCCCCCCTCCTAGCACAACCCCCCCATCTCCGCAAAGTTCCCCCCCCTAGCACAACCCCCCCATCTCAGCACAGTCCCCCCCCCTCCCATATTGATCCCACCTAGAAGTAATCATCTTCTCCCCACCCCTCCTAGTACAAATTCTCTTATCCCCCCCCCCCCCCCCCAAGGACAATCCCCCAAAAAGTATTTGTACTAGGAGCTGGGGGAGGGGGGGAGGATTTGTGCCAGGAGTCGGGATTTGGGGGATCGTCCTTGAAGAGATTATTGGAATAGGGTGGGGGGATGGATTTGTGCCAGAACAGGAAGTCTTGGGGCTGTTAAAGGGGGGATTCGGGGGGGGGGGGTTGTGCCAGTAGGAATAATGGGGTTTTTTTGTGCTAGGGGAAAACTGATGGGGGGAGGATTTGACGGGTAGGATTTGTTCTAGGTGGTGACATTTGGGGGGGGGGGGGGGTACTAGGAGGGTGATTTGGGGGGTTCCAGACCCTTGATGGGCACCGATTAGGCTGCACTGATGGGCACTGAAAACGTTAATTTATTTTTGTAACTTCTGCATTTATGCAAAAACAGTGTCATTTTATGAGATAATTTATGAGGGCGTGTTTAGGGGCGGAATTAGGGGTGGGGCGGGGTGGGGCAGGGTAGGAGTTGGGTGGGGCAACTGGTAGCGAGTAACCCTTAAGGCCTGGCTAGTAGCTCAGGACTTTAAATTTCGAGCCCTGCCACAGGGACAATGACAATTTGATCGTGAAGACCCAAGAGGGCTTGAAAACATCTATGACACAGGCAGACTGGAGGTGAGAAGCCAAGGGGGGAGGGACAGAGTGAAACTCCAGTTCGTAGCCCTGGGATAGCACCACCTGCACTAAGAACCTGGGCTTCAAGAGCCATGCTGTTAAAGCCAGTAAAAAATGTCTGGAAACCTAAATGAATGCCCCTCTTCTCCAGAAATTGGGGGTGCAACTTCATGCCGAAGGCTTGTCTGAGGATTGGAAGACAGAGTGGCAAATCAGTATGGGTAGATTCTCTAGTTTCAGAAAAGTGAACACATCAATAGTAGCTGAAACAGTCTCTTAATTTGGGAGTAACAGCAGCAGGGTGCAACTCCTCAAAAGGCAAGCAGAGCCGATGCTACCGCTAGGCGAACAAGGCAGCCGCCTAGGGCGCAGCCATACTTCCTGCTCCAAAGTCCCCGGCGAATCAGGGCCGAGTCCCGGAATGCTTGCTGTGGTGCGGGCTGCTTGGTTCCCGCACGCAAGTTACACACACACACGGCAGCTGGTCTCTCTCCCCAGCTGCCTGTGTCAGAGCAGAGATGAGCACTGAACCCACCCCTCCCCCTTCCTGTGTGTTTCCTGGAGAGGAGGCGGGCAGAAGCTCTTCACTCTCTGCAACAGCGCCGCTCTGATTTGAGGCCTGTGATGTTCATAACTACCACTAACTTGCGGGGGGGGGGGGGGGTGTATGGTGCTAGGGGGGTGGAGATGGAGGGGTGTATCATCTTCCTACCACCCAACCCCCTGACATCTTCATCCCCCCTGTCATCTTCCCACCATCCCACCACCTGTCATCCTCATCCCCGTTATTTTCCTACCATCCCAGCCCCTGTCATCTTCATCCCTCCTGTCATCTTCATCCCCCCTGTACCCCACTGTCATCTTCCTATCATCCCATCCCGTCAGCTTTATCCCCACTTTCAGCTTCCTCCCATCCCACCCCGTCATGTTCATCCCTGTCAGCTTCCTACCATCCCACCCCGTCATCTTCCCACCATCCCACCCCCCTGTACCCCACTGTCCACTTCCTACCATCCCACCCCGTCATCTTCATCCCCCCTGTATTCTTCCTACCATCCCACCCCCTGTCATCTTCCTACCATCCCACCCCCTGTCAGCGTCATCCCCACTTTCAACTTCCTCCCACCCCGTCATGTTCATCCCGGTCAGCTTCCTACCATCTAACCCCCCCCCCCCCCCGTCATTTTCCCACCATCCCACCCCATCATCTTCATCCCCACTGTCAGCTTCCCACCATCCCACCCCACGTCAGCTTCATCCCCCCTATCAGCTTCCTACCATCCCAACCCCCTATCAGCTTCACCCCGTCATCTTCCCATCATCCCACCCCCTGTCATCTTCCCACCAGCCCACCCCCTATCATCTTCATCGTCCCTGTCATCTTCCTACCATCCAACCCACTGTCATCTTCATCCTCCCTGTACCCCACTACCAGCTTCCTATCACCCAAGCCCCTAAATTTTCTGGTGCACATCATATATGATGGACGCAGGGAAATTTTTTTCGTCCAGTGACATGGACACAAGGACATTTTTCCTTCCAATGAAACCACCAATGCAGGGAATTTTTTTATTTCAGTGACACCAAGGATGCAGGGACAATCTTTTTTCCAGTGACACCACAGATGCAACTACCCAAAACCCTGCTCACCCATAGTGCAGTGACCGTGTTTTTAAAACTTTTTTTTTTTTTTGTGGGGGGGGGGGGGGGTAAGCTTCTCAATCAAGGACTGGATTGACTCAATCTCAGGTGAAGGCGTAGGAGGATTGTTTTTGCCTCTGATGCGTGTCAACAAATAAGGGGGTGGTTTCCGTATAGGTTCAAGGTCACTCGCAAAACCTACACATATGGCAGCCAGTGATAATGGACAGAGGAGACTAAAGTCCCTTTAAGCCGGCAGCAGGAAAGGACTAAGGATCAAAGATGGACTTGATCCAATGCCAGCAGGAGTAGCAAAAGGGAGATTCTTCCTTGACACTGTGTGGGAAAGAGCAAGGAATGCATGAGACACCATTGATCACGCTAGTGCTCAGTTCCACAGCATTAATGCTTTCCTGCTGCCAGTCAGGAATGTGCATTAAAGTGTTATAAAAAGGTTATATATTGCACTTAACTAATCCTTAAATAAAGCTGCTGAAGTACTTTTGGTTTAGGCTTTTTTTCCCTTCTGTTTCCATCTGGAGATCTGACCAGTAGCACTTTCCGTCTTGGAGCGTCTCCACTGTGGATGGAGGAGCAACAGACACCCCTTAGACAGCAGCATTGTCAATCTGGGGACAGGGCAGTTTTAGATGCACTATGGTTTCAGATACAATTGACTAACAACTAAAAGCTTAACTCCAGCTAACCTTTTTAAGCAGTTACAGAAACCATTTTTCCCCCTTTTGAAATAAGATTTTGCATAAAAGAATAAAAAGCTGACCACTGTATGCCCCCTGTCAGTGTTAAATGGTTTGTCTTACTTTAGGACTAGTGGCTGATAGTATGCAATTGCAGCGTCCTAATAGACTTCAATGGGTTGCCTGTACACAGCACATTGAAGTTGATATGCTTAAGAAAAAAAAAAAAAAAAAAAAACCTGTTTCTAATATATGGCCATCATCGTCCATTATATCAACGCGCACCAAGATACATATTTGTGCACTACATTTATGCGCACCGAAGTGTTTTCCTGTTCACTGTAAATTGCATGCCAGTTAACCCTTTAACAAGAAAGCATACCTCTACAAATGCAAATAGTACAGCATTTTCAGTCATCCTCATTTGCTGCTGGGCTTGATTTAGACGTAATGAAAAGGTTTCCCATTTGCTTTTCAACATATACTCTAGAACAAAAGAAAATATTGTTCAAGATTTGATAATGAAAAATCTATTACAACAGTTTTTAGTACAAAGTAATCCAAGATTTTACCCTATTTCCAGGTTAACCATTATAAAACAATCAAAATTTACACTGTATTTCAGCAGCACATGTCATGGGACTGTAGACTGCATTAATTACATATAACACAAGATGAAGCAAATAAATTACAATTAAAGTAAATAAATAACACAAAAAACACCACTCAAGGATGAAGAAAAAATGGCCGCTGCACCTTCATTGGTTTAAATGATGTAAACAATCTATCAAACATCCAATAAGAATAAAGTATAAATATATAATAAACCAATAATAAATTAAAATCCAGCAAACAAATTATCACTCAGTCATAGAACTCGAGTGATGACCAATAAATTCTTTCAAAACAAGCCCCCCCTTGATACAAGGGCGACGAACCACATAATGGTGCCACGAAAGAGAAGGAAGGGTGGGAAGCTCGCCAAGCCGCTCCGAGCCACTGAGGAGACTGAAGCCGCGCAGCTCTTAATATAGGCCTATGCCCGTGACGTAGCCGCACGCGGCTCACGTGTTGCGTTTCCTGCCCAGCCCCCACATGACTTTCCTGCTTGAATGCCTGTGAACTTCAACCGCCCAAATGCCTCAGATACTTCCCATCTAAACTTTAAATTTAAAATACCGCCGTTTAAAGAACAAGCGGCCGGTTTACAATAAACTAGTGAATCTAGGGGGTGGACAGCTGAAGTTACACTCTAGAGAGCTCTGAGAGCTGATCGGAGGGATGATGCATGCTACCCTCCACACAACACCGGAAGAGAGCTTAGGCTGTCAATCAGCTGGAGCTCCCTCCTCGTCACCATTTTTCTCTTGGTGTCAGAAAAACTTGTCAGAAGTGATTCATGCTGATAGAGGAATGAAGCAGGAGACAAATTACACTAAAGCCCCGTACACACGTACCGATTGTCGGCCGTAAATATTCGGCCGCCGACCGATCGGCCGATTGTAGGCTTGTTAGTATGATGCTTCCGACAGCGCATTTTCGGCTGAACAGAATCTGTCGTGCAGACTTTAAAATATTTGTTGGCCTTTACCAGAACTGCCGATTGTTCGCCAGTCAGTAAAGATTTCAGCCGACAGACAGCAGATTAGCAAGACTGGGCATGCTCAGAAAAGAAAAAAAAGACAAGGAAAGTTAATCACATGACATCACTTCTGCAGTCGGCTGTTGTTGGCCGACAAAATTCGTGTGGAGCCTTTTGCAGTTTTCAACAGACACGACAGCCCTGGACAAAAGATGGCCGATCGTTCGGCCGACGATCAGTACGTTTGTACGGGGCTTTAGTTTTTTAAATTGAGGCAAGAACAAGAGGGATAGGTTTTGTTCTTATTTCATGTCTGAGGTTTACAACCACTTTAGAGTGGAAGATGAGGCGAATTACAAGTATTCTAAAAAATCATTTCTTCTGCTTACTCCTATACACTATGCTGAGTAGCATGTAAAAACAAAATATAAATACTTTTTCTATTTTTTAATCTTCCCTGCTCACATGAATCGACAAATAGATCTATACAGAGTTGTGTGTTGCCAGCATCCATCTATGGCTGATTTCACACTGACTTGCAGTAAAATGGATATTTCTTTTTTCATTCATTTATTGTGGGTTTTAACACGCATTGACACGCATTTTGGCACACATTAAAAATCAATGCATTTGATAAGTTTCCTGTGAGACGCATACCGTTTCTGTTTGCGGGTTAAAAAAGAAGAGAGTGAAGACATTTGTTTTTGAAGAGTGTTTTGAAGATTGAGAGTTTTTGTAATAAACAGAATGTCTAGCACAACAGACCTTATTGAGATTGAGCTAGCTATATTGAGGAAAGATCTCTGCTGCAATTTGACTCCAGAACAGGCTATTTTTACAATTCTCCTTCTAAACCTTCTGCTGGGGGTCATACTGGATTTTGTATGCCTGAAGATGGGCAATAAATTCATCAAATGCTGACTAGAAAGTACCTGCTCTGCACATATTGCTCTTCTCCTTACTCTACTATTCCCCAAAGATGGCCGCTGGTTTGGGCGCTTGTTAAGGGACAAAATTAATGACAAGGCAAAGTTCTTTTTTTTCGTGAAAGAAGACTAACCCCCTTTTGGGTGGGTGGGACTTTAAGGGCAACTAGTAATTATCTCTCATAGGAAAGATTAATTTAGAATAAAATAATTTATTGAGAAAAGTAATTATAAGAAAAATCATCAAGGTAATTTATATTACATATGTAACGGTATAAATAAACATGTGATACAATACAATGTTACAGGTACACAACAGAGTCCAACGCGTTTCGAAGAATTGTATAATACCAGAATCTTCCTCAGGGAATCTGTGTATATTCCTGAAAAGCATATGCCAGAAATAAATCAAAAAAAATGTAAAAAGAAAAGAACAAAGCAAAATAATGGCTAAATATTATATATCAAATCATTAACATGTTAATGATTTGATATATAATATTTAGCCATTATTTTGCTTTGTTCTTTTCTTTTTACATTTTTTTTGATTTATTTCTGGCATATGCTTTTCAGGAATATACACAGATTCCCTGAGGAAGATTCTGGTATTATACAATTCTTCGAAACGCGTTGGACTCTGTTGTGTACCTGTAACATTGTATTGTATCACATGTTTATTTATACCGTTACATATGTAATATAAATTACCTTGATGATTTTTCTTATAATTACTTTTCTCAATAAATTATTTTATTCTAAATTAATCTTTCCTATGAGAGATAATTACTAGTTGCCCTTAAAGTCCCACCCACCCAAAAGGGGGTTAGTCTTCTTTCACAATTTTCATGGGATTATGGTAACATCTTACCTGGAAACTACCTACATATCTTTACAAGTTCTTTTTTTTCTTTACTTGTGTTGACGTTTGTTTTACACACATTTAAATGAGTTACATTAAAATACATACATGTTGCATTTTAACGCAACGCATGTTAACACAGCCTTGTGTGAATATGACATACAGAAAACGGTCTATGCATTATCCAAGTGTGCTAAAACACAAATCAACGCACTAGTGTGAATAAGCCCCAATACAGCTGCAAAACTATTGAGCTCCTCCCATGGTACTTTTTACAGCAATGGAAAACAATTTCTATAAACTGCATATTTTATTTGTACATTTTAAAACAATTCACATAAAACAGCTGTTCTGGCATAATGGTACATCCTCTAAATAGGTGACACTAAAGCATCGCTATACCCCTATACCAACTGGCAAGGTTAACCCTACATACATATCCACTATTAGAATTTCTTCACAAAGTACCCCGTGCCTGTGAAGAGCAGTGGACATGTACAGTATATAGGGTTACCCTCGCCAGTGGGTAAAGAAGAGATATTGTAATTATTTAGTTTCACCTATTTAGAGGATGTACCAGTATGCCAGAAAAGCTGTTATTTTATTAATACCTTGCCAGTGTCCATCACTGTACAATAAAGATAATAAAACTTCATGTGGCTTTACTCTAATTCGCAATTCTTCCACTTACCAGACTCTGCACCTTGAACCTTAGTAATGGCATTTTTCACAATATGCTGCATTAATTTCAATAAGTCTTGCCACCTTTTTTGCCTATAGCATGTCTGTATGTGTCCAAGAAAGGTTGTGTTCTGCTTCCTAGAGAATGTCAGTGTGAAAAGCTCTTCAAAATCTTCCCGCATTGGAAGCCATATCAGTTTATGATCCACAGGTTTGTAACTAAAACCAGAAACATGAAAAAGAAATTTGTATTCAATGAATCAAAATAACTGTTTTCTACAAATTAAGTTATTCCAAAATACAAGATTAAAAAAAAAAAAAAAAAAAAAACTAGACAGTGAAATACAGAAGACTTACACCGCTTACCTCCTCTAAAGATAAATGCCTTACTGTCATGCCAACTCTCTTACATAACTGCTTTCTTTTAACGCTGCTTTCCAAATCAATAACCCTGAAAAGCATGCAGTCACACAGATCTCTTGATCTGCATGTTTGTTCCAGATCAGTATTACTGTACAAAGAGAGCCTATACAAGAATACTGCCAAGAAACATGTGGGGATGTATCTCCACAAAATGTAAAGATTTAAACCTTGCTATCCTACCCACTCAATTACAACAATGTTTAGGTACAAATTACATCTAAGAACTGAATCAACTATCAATAATAAAATCGATCTCAAGTTTAAAAATACAAACTAATAAAAACTATTTTTCTTTTGTTTTAATGAAAATATAAGAAAATAACCATCAGAAAAAAATAACTGCCTTCTCAGATCTTCCTAAAGCCAGTTACATATGCAAACTGTAAAGAGTGTCATTTCTCATAAAAATGCAATATATTTTAAAGCAGCATTATTGACTAGATCCAAGCAATAAAGTATTTAGGGAGACTGGCACTCAAACTGACGTTAAAGTGAAAACCAATATAAATATAGTCCTACTAGACATTAAGCCCGTTAAATTAACGGGCGCTAGAACATATGTGGTCAAACATTTGTAAAAACAGACTTGTTCCAGTAAGGCGTACTTTGCTACTAAAGTCAGTTTGCTTAAAAATGTCCCTTTAATAGCGTGTCTATGTTCTGCGTTTTTTTTTTTTTTTTTTTTTTTACAGTAATGCACTTACAGGGGAAGATTTCAATCAGTCAAAGGGTTTGCCAAGTATAAGTTTCCTCATGCAATTCCAAGTACAAGTTTCCTCATACAATGTCCTTTTAATATCTTTAAGTCTCTCCCTCATCAGCCTCCTTGTCTGACCTGTCACGCACTGTGCACAGCGTCCCTGTTGCTCTAGCAATCCAATCTAGTGTCCCCATCGGAGTGCCTGCTTACATCAGCGTCCCCACCGGAGTGCCTCCTTACATCAGGGTCCCCACGGGGTGCCTCCTTACATCAGGGTCCCCACCGGAGTGCCTCCTTACATCAGGGTCCCCACCGGAGTGCCTCCTTACATCAGGGTCCCCACCGGAGTGCCTCCTTACATCAGGGTCCCCACCGGAGTGCCTCCTTACATCAGGGTCCCCACCGGAGTGCCTCCTTACATCAGGGTCCCCACCGGAGTGCCTCCTTACATCAGCGTCCCCATCGGAGTGCCTCCTTACATCAGCGTCCCCATCGGAGTGCCTCCTTACATCAGCGTCCCCATCAGAGTGCCTGCTTACATCAGCGTCCCCATCAGAGTGCCTGCTTACATCAGCGTCCCCATCAGAGTGCCTGCTTACATCAGCGTCCCCATCAGAGTGCCTGCTTACATCAGCGTCCCCATCAGAGTGCCTCCTTACATCAGCGTCCCTTTGTGTCCGGGCCGGAGTTCCCCTTTAATATTGCCGCCGGAGTCCCCCTTTAATATTGCCGCCGGAGTCCCCCTTTAATATTGCCGCCGGAGTCCCCCTTTAATATTGCCGCCGGAGTCCCCCTTTAATAATGCCGCCGGAGTCCCCCTTTAATAATGCCGCCGGAGTCCCCCTTTAATAATGCCGCCGGAGTCCCCCTTTAACCACTTAAGCCCCGGAAGATTTTACCCCCTTCCTGACCAGACCCCTTTTTTCAACTTGGCACTTCTTGACTTTAACTGACAATTTCGCGGTCATGAAATGCTGTACCCAAACAAAATTTACGTCCTTTTTTCCCACAAACAGAGCTTTCTTTTGGTGGCATTTGATCACCTCTGCGCTTTTTATTTTTTGCGATATTAATAAAAAATGCGAAAATGTTGCGAAAAAATGACTTTCAACTTTGTCTTTTAAAAAAATATACAATATACTCAATTTATGGCTAAAATGTATTTAGCTGCATGTCTTTGACATACAAAAAAATTCAATGAGCGTATTTTTATTGGTTTGCGCAAAAGTTATAGCGTCTACAAACTATGAACTATGGTGTAAATACTGAAATTTACGCAGCTTTAATTTCTGACTGCCCATCTCATTTCATGAAGTGCTAAAATGGCAGGGCAGTACAAAATCCCCCCAAAATTACCACCTTTTGGAAAGTAGACATCCTAAGGAATGTCCTCAGAGGCATGTTAAGCTCATTGAATATTTCATTTTTTTGTCATAGGTGTTTGAAAAATGACTAAAAAGATTTTTTTTAATTTATTTTTTTTACACAAAGTTGTGATTGAAATGATGTATTGCTCACACATGCCATGGGTATATGTGTAAATTACACCCCAAAATGCATTCTGCTGCTTCTCCTGAGTACAGGGATACCACATATGTGAGACTTTTTGGGAGCCTAGCAATGTACGGGACCCTGAAAACAAATCACCACCATCAGAATTTCAAAGGGCGTACATTTTTCATTGCATTTTCTCACTACCTTTAACGGTTTAGGAGGCCCCGAAATGTCAAGATACCACAACCCCCCCCCCCCCCAAATGACCCCATTTTGGAAAGTAGACACCCCAAGCTGTTTGCTGAGAGGCATGGTGAGTCCATGGAATATTTTATATTTTGCCACAAGTTTTGGGAAAATTACAATATTTTTTTATTTCATTTTTTACACAACGTTGTCACTAAAAGATAAATGTCTCACACAGGACATTGGTATATGTGGAATGACACCCCAAAATACATTCTGCCGCTTCTCCTGAGTATGGGGATACCCCAATGTGTGAGACTTTTTGGGAGCCTAGCTGTGTATGGGATCCCGAAAACCAATCCCCACTTTCAGGCTTTCCAAGGGCGTAAATTGTTGATTTCACTCCTGACTACCTATCACAGTTTCGGAGGCCATGAAATGCCAAGACAGCACAACCCCCCACCCCCCCCCCCTAAATTACCCCTTTTCGGAAAGTAGACACCCTAAGCTATTTGCAGAGAGGCATGTTGAGTGTTTGGCAGATTTCACTTATTGTCACAAAGTTTTGGAAATTGAAAAAAAAAAAAAAAAGGAAGGGAAAAAATGCATTTTCCTATTTTTTCTTCATTTTCCAAAAAAAATGAGAGCTGCAAAATACTCACCATGCCTCTCAGCAAATAGATTGAGTGTCTACTTTGCAAAATGGGGTCATTTGGGGGGGGGGGGGGGGTTGTGCTATCTTGGCATTTCATGGACTTCAAAAGTGTGATAGGTAGTAAGGAGTGAAAACAACAATTTACGCCCTTAGAAAGCCAGAAGGTGTGGATTGGTTTTCCGGGTCCTGTACGCTGCTAGACTGCCAAAAAGACTCACACATGGGGTATCCCTGTACTCAGGAGAAGCAGCAGAATGTATTTTGGGGTGTCATTTCACATATAACCATGGCATGTGTGATATCATTTACTGACAACTTTATGTAAAAAAAATAAATAAATAATTTTCCCGAAACCTGTGGCAAAATATAAACTATTCCATGGACTCATCATGCCTCTCAGCTAATAGCTTAGGAGTGTCTACTTTGCAAAATGGGGTAATTTGGGGGGGTTTTGTGCCATCTTGAAATTTCAGGGCCTCTCAAACTGTGACAGGTAGTGCAGTGGTAAAAACTTACCGTTAGTGTACTGGTAACGGCCTTTCTCTTAATCCTTCCAGGACGGCCTACATATGAGAGATTGTGGCTCCGCCTCACAGGAAACACAACTAATTTGCAGCTGTTAAAAATGTCCCACCCATCCTTGAGCTTCAGTAATAGAAAAGTACCTTTCCAACCGAACTTTCAAGGGATACAGTTATTCAATAACATACAGCTACATATATATACACATTTTTAACTCACCACCATCTTGGGCAGGAAGTAGGCCGGCCGTCCTGGAAGGATTAAGAGAAAGGCCGTTACCAGTACACTAAGAGTAAGTTTTCTCCTTTCACCCTTCCAGGAAGGCCTACATATGAGAGGATAATAAAGGAATCCATACTGGCCTACCTTAGGCGGGACCACTGCCTGTAAAACCTTTCTGCCAAAGGCAAGGTCTTGCTGCGACAGTACTTCTACACGATAGTGCTTTAGGAAGGTATCTTGGCTGGACAGGTGGCTGCATGGCGGATCTGCTCCCAGGATGCTCCGGCTTTTTCGGCCCAGGAAGTTGCCATGCCCCTTGTGGAATGTGCCTTTAGATTTGTTGGTGTGGGGGTACCTGACACCTTATATGACATACTAATGGCTTGTTTAATCCGCCTAGAGATCGAGGGTTTTGATGCTTGTAATCCCCTCCTTGGTCCAGAATGTAGTACCAACAGGTGGCTAGATCTCCTAAACCCTTTGGTTCTTTCTAAATATGTTAGAAGACACCTTCTTACATCTAAGCAATGGAATTTTCGTTCTTTTGCACATTTAGGTTTTTCACAGAAAGATGGGAGAACCATCTCTTGATTCCTGTGAAAGGAAGACACTACCTTGGGTAGGTTACAGTGGGTCTGGTTTAAGAATCACTGTCTTGGAGAATTCGCATAAAGGGTTCCTTTATGGATAAACTTTGTAATCTCCCACTCTTCTGGCTGTGGTGATTGCCAACAGAAAAGTTAACTTGATTGACAAAATGTTTAAACTAATTTTGTTCAAAGGTTCAAATGCTTCACTAGATGTCTCTAGTACTAGCGTTAAGTTCCAAACTGGAACATTAGTTCTGTTAATTGGAGATACTCTTCCCCGAGCTAACAGAAACCTTTTAAAGGCTCTTTGGCCAGACTTTTGTTTAAAAAAACAGAAAGTGCTGCTACCTGTACTCTAAGGGTGTTCACCGCCACTCCCTTATCTACCCCATCCTGTAAAAAATCCAGGATCATCGGGATTGAGGCAGAGGAATCTTTCTTCTGACTCTGCCAAGTACAGAATGTTTTCCAGATTTTGGAATAAATTTTTCTAGTCACTGGCTTTCTACTTGAAAGGAGGGTCTCAATGACTGTCTGAACATCCTTTCTCTTTCAAGATTTGGCGTTCACTACCCAGGCTGTTAACTGAAAGAACTGCGGTCTGGGGTGAATCAGAGGTCCTTGTAGTAACAGGTCTGAAACTTCTGGAAGTTTCCACGGAGCTGTCACTGATAGGGATACCAAGGTTGCAAACCACGTTCTCTTTGGCCACCCAGGTGTGACCAGGATGAGGCGTAGTTGCGGCCATCCGCTGAGTTTCAGCAGAACTCTCGCAATTAGATTCTGTGGGGGAAAGGCATAGGCTAGCCTGAAGGGCCAAGGCTGTGCTAGAGCATCCAGGCCCAGCATACCCCTCTGCTTTGTCAGAGAAAAGAACTGTCCTACTTTTCAGTTCTGCCAAGTGGCAAATATGTCCACTTCTGGCTGACCAAATTTTTGGACTAGACGTTGAAAAAATCTGGGGTTCAGTTCCCATTCTGTCTGTTTGATGCAATGACGACTGAGGAAGTCCGCTTCCCAGTTGTCCTTCCCTTTTATGTACATGGCTGAAAGGGAAATCACTCTCTTTTCTGCCCAGCTCAGTGTCTCCTGAGCTAATCTTAGCAGAGAGAATGATCTGGTCCCCCCTTGAATCAAGTAAGCTACTGCTGTAGCATTGTCTGAATGGACTTGGACTTCTTTCCCTAGAATGTCCTTCTCGAAGGTTTTTAAGGCCTTTCCCACAGCATTTAGATCTCTGTAGTTGGAAGAGGCTTGACTAAGCTTCAAATCCCAGGTGCCCTGGGTCCGTGCTTTTTAGGTGAGCTCCCCACCCCTCGGAACTTGCGTCTGTGGTAATCCTTACGGGCAGCTCTTGACCCCAGAGTCGCCCCTCCTCTAGGTTTTGGGGGACTGTCCACCCTTTCAGTGAAAATATTACTTGAGGGGACAGTGTCATTTTTTCGTCTATGGAGTCCTGTCTCTTGTTCCAAGAGGCCAGGTGAAAAAATTGGAGGTCTCATGAATGTAGTTGGGCCCACTCTACAGCTGGAATACATGCTGTCATTAGCCCTAGAACTCGCATGATCTGTCTCTTGGAACACCAAGGATGAGAGCAGATATCTTACCGCTGAGACCACCTTTTCCACCTTTTCTCTAGGGAGAAAAAGTTTGAGTCTGGTATCTATTTTGTACCCTAGATACACTTGGACCTGTGCTGGCTGTATTGAGGATTTCTCCAAATTTAATAGCCATCCTACTGTTTGAAGAACTGACATCACCTTTTGGGTGTCTGCCATAGCCTGTTTTTCTGATCTTGCAAAGATCAACATATCGTCTAGATACGGGATCAAACTTAGGCCCTGTAGGTGAAGATGACGGCGCTACCTAAAGTGATCAAGTGCTGATTAAGGTGCAGTAGTGTGCAAAAAACCCCATATGATGAGGGGTAACACCCGCTGATTTTAAATTATAATTCCCAAAGGTTAAAAAGCAAGAAACACAATTCCGTGTCGATCCACACCAACCGATTCGATCTATAAATGTATGGTGAATTTCTGTCTACAAATAATGATTGTGCAACAAATAGACAAAACTTTTAGTGAATTTATTCCAATAAAGTGGTACAGTGCAAAACTGATCAGACTGATGAATGATACATATAAATAAAAATAAGAAATCCCTGGTGGTAAAGTGGTGAGTATAAAAAATAATAAATAAATCCTGAAGTGATATAACTCCCAGAGGATTAGGTGCTGTATATAATAGTACGCCAGTACAGAAAGTAATATCGACCCCTTTGAACATTCACTTTATTCTTAACCCTTCGGGGTTTGGTTGTTGGCTGCTTACACCTACTATTTTTATTCCATCCTTCACTGTTTCACCTCATACTCCATAGCGCTGGTCACCTTTGTCTTCTATTCATTGTAGGTGAAGATGGCCTACAACATCTGCCAAGATTTTTGTAAAGATCCTTGGACTTGCTGCCAAGCCAAAAGGAAGAGCTCTGAACTGTGCCTTCTTCCTTCACAATGGTGAATCTGAGAAATGCTTGATGTTCCGGATAAATTGGGACATGTAGGTAAGCATCTCTTAAATCCAATGTTGTCATAAAGACATTCTGGCACAGATTTTTTCTGACCGCATAAATGTTCTCCATGGAGAACATGTATATCAGAAATTTGTTTCGTTTCTTGAGGTTTATGACTAGCCGGAATTTTCCTGAGGGTTTTGGCACCACAAATATGTGGGAGTAAAAGCCTTGGAATGCCTGACCAATTGGTACAGGTGAAATTACCCTCTGCTCTGCTAGTTCCTGAATACCCTCTAACAGTGCCTTCCTCTTTAGAGGGATAGGTCACTTATTTCTGACACCGGCTGTGAGGCAAACTCCAGTCGGTAACCTTCCCGAATTATCTGGAGAATATAGGGGCTGGCAGAGATATTTTCCCATTGGGAAGCAAAATGGGTCAACCTGCCCCCTACCCTGATGCTGGCGTCAGTTGGTTTCTTTGGACTTGGGTCCAGGTTTAAGGAACAATAAATTGGTTCCTTGTTTTCCCTTTTCAGGACCACCTCTCCCAAGGATTCAATCCTGCGATCCATGGGATCCTTAATATGACCAGCGTTTTCAAAGGACAAATCTGTTCCTTTGGATAGCTGTGCCAGAGGAGCGTCCAGTTTTGGATTTTTTGTAAATACCTCCAATTCCTGTAGCTCAAAGGGATACCTTCTTTTCCAGCTATTTGGCCTGGATAAGGCATGCGTAGGGAATTTCCATTCTTGGTGTATCATGTCTTTTAACGACTGGTGAATGGGAATGGTTCTGTACTGGGCTCTTTCCAAGCCTTTGTACACTGTCTTTACTAGAAGACTCCCTTACTGGGGTAGGGATTCCTTCAGTGGCATGTACCACTTTAAGGAGACCCTCCATGCATTCCAACGGAAAAAGGCTTTTGTTTCTTTTAAACTTATCTTTTTCCTCCTCACTGTTACTTTCTGAGTCTTTATCTGAACTGGAAGGACCTCCCATGTAACTAGTGCCTTCCCCTGGATCTTCCTTTTCCCTGACTTGTGTTGAGGGAATGGTTTGAGACCCTGACCAGAGAGATGAGGGTCCTCTTGACCACCCACTGTCCTGGGAGGATAAGCTATCCTTGGATACTTCCTCTGCTGGGGTTTGAGGGATAGCTGCTGTAGTCCTAAACGACTGAATAGTAGCTAACATTTCCTCTTGCATTGATTTAAGAAAATCTTTCATTAGGATTGATGCTTCTTGCCCTGCTAACTTAATACAAGTATGGCATAAGGGCTTTAAGTAAGACTTAGAAAATCTAACCCCACAGTTCCCACATTTTCTAAACATGCTAGTGCTGGCTGTGGAAGGGGGTCTGGCAGGGGCTTCCTGTGGCGGTGGCAGACCTGTGTATAACACAAGACGACAAAAAGAGACACAATAATGTGACACAATAGACATCTCTAGTATACCACTGCGGCTAACATTAGGTTAGGAAAATGGCAAGGCATGCCTGTCTTGCAATAGACAGCAGTCGGCCCAGACACCTGTGTAGTCACTTACCCGGTCCTGTCGCCACCTGCGCTGCCGCTTTTTCCTCTGTGGGAAGTGCGGACATCCGTGTCTCCTTTTGGGGCAATTTCAGCCCTCTCGTAGCCAGAGAATCATCCATGAACTCACATGGACCCGGCGTCTCCTCCACGCTGTGCCTCTTCCGGGTATCACTCGCTCCGCCTCTTCCGCCGGAACTTCCGGTCTCCATAGCGAGGCTTGAGGCGCGCTCACTGGCGGGAAATTCAAAATTCTTTACCGCCCAAAGGAGCTAATGGAGGAGACTTTCCTGCAGAGACAACAGGACTTCAGGTATAGAGGGACCTTCACTGTAAGGTAAACCGCACTACCTGGCATGTTGGTGACCTGAAAGTTCCTGTTTCCAGGATGCAGATAGGGAGGAACCTGCCATTAGGCCGACCGTAGCTGCCTTCCAGAGGTACCTCTCAAACAGTCCTTTGCCTTCAGGACAGTAAAAAAACAAACGTTCCGATGTGAGGTTGGAAACACAACTGAACTGAAGCTCAAGGATGGCTGGGACCTTTTTAACAGCTGCAAATTAGTTGTGTTTCCTGTGAGGCAGAGCCACAATCTGTCATATGTAGGCCGACCTGGAAGGGTGAAAGTAGAAATCAGCAATTTACGACATTAGAAAACCTGAAGATGGTGATTGGTTTTCGGGGGCGCGTACACAGCTAGGCTCACAAAAAGTCTCACATGTGGTATCCCTGTACTCAAGAGAAGCAAAAGAATGTATTTTGGGGTGTTTTTTCACATATTCCCATGGCATGCGTGAGCAATATATCATTTAGTGACAACTTTCTGTAAAAAAAAAAAAAACAAAAAAAAAAAATTGTCATCTTCCCAAAACTTATGGCAAAATATAAAATACTCCATGGACTCAATATGCCTCAGCAAATAGCCTTGGGTGTCTACTTTTCAAAAAGGGGTCATTTGGGGGGGTGTTTGAACTGTCCCGGCATTTAATGCTCAATCTTAGCCACACATCACAAACTCTTCTAACCACTTGAAAACCAAGCCTTTTCAGTGACTTTTTGTTTACATGAATAATATTTTTTTACTAGAAAATTACTTTGAACCCCCAAACATTATATATTTCTATAGAATAAAATGGTGGATGTTGTAAATTTTTTTGTTACACGGTATTTGCGCACAGATTTTCCAAACGCAATATCTGCGAAAAAAAAATATTTTTTTTAAATTTATTGCACAAATACACTATATAATTCCAATTGGTTTGGCAAAATTTAAAAGATGATCTTATGCCGAGTACATAGATACCAAACATGACATGCTTTAAAAATTGCGCACGCCTGTGCAGCAGCAACAAACTACGTATATTTTTAAAAGCCTTTAAAAGTCTTTACAGGTTACCACTTTAGACTGACAGAGGAGGTCTACTGCAAGAATTACTGCACTCGACCGGGCGTTCGCGGCGATACCTCACATGCATGCTGCAATTGCGGTTGACACTAGACCAACGCTTGCGTGCGCCATTGCACGCAAGAACGGGGGGGGGGGGGCTTTTTTTTTGGTTTTTTATGTTATTTTGACACCTTTCCTTTCATTTTTTTTGTAATAATTTTTATTGTTATCACAGTGAATTTAAATATCCCCTATGATAGCAATCTGTAGTGACAGGTACTCTTTTACAAAAATTGGGGTCTTTAAGAGTCTAGATCTCTCCCTCTGACCTTAACGCATCCGACCACACCAAAATTGGTGTGATAAAATACTTTCCAAATGGCCCTGTTTATTTCTGGCAAAACAGAAGTCATGAAATGCTCGTAGCTTCCGGTATCTTAGGTCATAGAGATGATTGGAGCCATTCTCATCTCCAATTAGCTCTATGGTTAGATAATTGAACCACCGGCTGCGCTCTCGGGTTAACCGGTGGGACAGGAGAGCCCGAGAAAAACCACAGAAATCGGCGGAAGGCGGCGGTGGGGGGGGGGGGCCCTCCCACTGCATGTAAAAGCAGTCTAGCGGCCAATTATCCGCTAGGATTGCTTTTACATGTAAGCCTGTGGGCTGAATGAAAAAAAAAAAAAAAAAAAGGAGAACCTATCAGAAATCAGCACAGGAATATTGTGTAGTATTACCCATCATTAACCGCCCAAACATCCACCCACTGAATTTAATGACGGGCATACACGCCAATATTCCACGTATACCTAAATAGTATTTTAACTGCAGTGCTGAAATCAGAAAATCACCACAGCTGCTGCCAGCAAAGGTATCCATATATGCTGAGCGTAAACGCTGTTTGTGTCAGAATATATAAAATCAATGTGGCAGCCGACGAGTACCTGCAAGAGAAACAGGTTAACAAAAGAATAAAAAACAAACAAAGTACAGTAAAAGTACAGTAGGAAGAGTAGAAGATCATATAAAAATGACTAACAACTGTTTTTGGATTCTTTTATTTTTTTTCTAACTTTTTTTTCTCTGAACTGCGATTTTCAAGCTTGGGTCTCTCAAAATGTCGATAGCCATCGAACATCTTTCGAGACCCTGTGTTTGTGTGCCCTACACTGTGTCGTGCTGTACCCTACACTACTAGTGTATGGTAGCGCTCGAAACATTCCCCGATGCAGAGACCAGGTTGGTCAGGACATCTGGGACAATAATAGCGGGTGTCACGCCTAAATCCACACCTGCTACAGACACGACTTCTTTGGGGGTATCTTTGGGTAGGGGTACTCGGGGGGACATGTGAAAAATGCCTCTCATGCAGCCGGCTCACTGCATCTGGAAGGGGAAGTTGGGCAAGCATGCCTCCTGTGTACAGGTGGGCAAGCATGCCTCCTGTGTACAGGTAGGCAAGGATGATCGCTTCCTGGAATTCTCGGAAGGATCCAGTTCGTCCTGACGCCCTGTATAGGACAAAGGCGTTCAGCATAGCCAATTGGAATATATAAACAGACACTTTTTTTGTACCAGCGTCTGGCTTTACGGGCAACTAAATACGGAGCAAAAAGCTGGTCGTTAAGGTCCACCCCTCCCATATTAAGGTTGTAGTCGTGGACACAGAGGGGTTTCTCCATAACGCCAGTTGCCGTAGGAATTTGGATCGTCGTGTCTGGGTGAAGAAAGGACAGAACAAAAACATCCCGTGTATCCCTCCACTTCACCGCAAGCAATTTGTCCGTTTTCAAGCAGGCTCTCTCCCCCCGACTAAGACGGGATGCTACAAGCCGTTGGGGGAAGCCCTGGCGATTACGTCGCACGGTGCCACATGCGCCAATTTGTAATTCGAGCAGGTGACTAAATAGTGGCACGCTTGTGTAAAAGTTGTCCACGTACAAATGGTACCCCTTTCCGGATAAGGGTGACACCAAGTCCCAAACTATCTTGCCGCTGCTCCCTATATAGTCTGGGCAGTTGGGGGGCTCCACACAGCTATTTTTTCCCTCATAGACCCGGAAACTAACTGTATAACCTGTGGCCATGTTACACAGTTTATACAGCTTGACCCCGTACTTGGCACGCTTGCTGGGGAGGTACTGTTTCATAGCAAGGTGGCCAGTAAATTTAATAAGGGACTCGTCAACGCAGACAACTTGTTCGGGGGGTGAACAAGGCTGCAAACCACTATTGAAGTGGTCTATGAGGGGCCGAATTTTGTGGAGCCGATCATAAGCAGGGTCTCCCAGAGGACAGATTTCATTGTCGCTGAAATGCAAAAAATAAAAAAAAATCGTAGAATGTGCTCGTATCTCGCCCTGGACATGGAGGCAGAGTACATGCGCATATGGTGAAGTGGGCTAGTGGACCAATATAGCCGCAATTCACTCTGTTTGGCTATGTCCATGTTGAGGGAAAGGCCCAGAAAGATTTTAAAATCGGAAACCGTTATTGATTTCCAGCCGAATGGTCTGGCAAGGGGCGAATTTGGGTTGGCGGCGATAAATTGTTGTGCATATAAATTTGATTGATCCACAATAGATCTGAAAAGATCTTCCGTGAAGAACAGCTCAAAAAAGTTCAGGGGCGTAAAACCAGCTGTCTCCACGTGGATTTCAGGTTGGGCAGTGAATGGGGGAAGTACTGGCGCTGTAGAATCAGTGGGTTGCCAATTGGGATATGCCAGCGCATCAGGGAGGGCACTATAGGCTCTACGGGCCTGTCTTCGAATACGCAGTGGCTGCGGGCCACTACTCGCGCTAGCCACCGCACCAGCTTCAACTGCACTTATGGGACTCGCCACGTCACCAAGTGTTACTGCAGTGCTGGTTGTACTAGGTCCAGGGTGTACTAGGCCGCTGGTGCTTGCCAGATCACCAGAAGGATCAGCGGCCAAAGTGCCGACACTCTGCTCCATACGAGCACCCTGCGATTCCTGCATCTCAACTCCAGAATGGGGTCGGGTACGCCTGGGTGCAACAGGGACCCATCTGTCGTCGGAGCCATCTGTCAGGGAGCCGCTGCCGTCATCAGGTTCGTATACGGACCCTGATTCTGCCAGTGAGGCATCCCCATCGCTCTCATCTGACATGGCCAGTATACTATATACCTCTTTACCACTGTACCAACATTTGGTAATTTTGGTAACTAAATTTACCGGTACAGTAGTGCGACTCACAGGTAATAAAAGCACCTGGTTGTCAAGGACTATTTCAAGCGCTACCGAAAAAAACTGCTAATGCTAGCAGGGATCAGGCCTGACTCTAACACAGCGGTTTTGTGTGTTGTGTTTTTTTGTAAGTGACAGTAATCTATTGATTACTACACTTACCTGGGTGGGGTTGGGCTGGGCAGAGGGGTTAAACGCAGGTGCTGGCCGGAATCAGTGCTGATCGTGCAAACACCGCGTTTTGGGAACTCTAAACTATGGGGACGCTAGTATAGTTCTGATCAGATCAGATATTGATCTGTTCAAACACTATACTAGTAATGGAAGTGTGTGTGTGTGTGTGTGTGTGTGTGTGTGTGTGTGTGTGTGTGTGTGTGTGTGTGTTAATCAAGGGGTTATTTCCAACTATGCGCCGGGGGTGTGCGCTTTTTTAGACTGACACTAACACTAGCTAATGTCACTAATAGTGATCAGGAAAAAAAAAAAACTGTACACTATAAAAAAAGTGACACATAGGGCACAGAAGGTGTTAACTGGGGGGTGATCAGGGGATAAATCTTTATTGGGGGGTTGGCGGGGACCCTAAACCTTCTTTGGGATAGAAACCAACTCGCTAGCTTAAACTCAAGTCACAATCACACAAATACAAAATACAGTAAAACTATATTACGTGTGTATTAGTGTGCAATGTGACAGGGGGGAAGGGGTTAACTGGATGTGATCGGGGGGTCAGGGGGTTAAATCTTTATTGGGAGGGGGTGGCGGGTATCCTAACGATAAAAGGAACTGTGGCAAGCGCTAAACCTGGTCGCAAGTCACACTTATACGGGTATATAGAAAATGCTATATATTGTATACAGTGTGTTGTGACAGGGGGTGTAGGGGTGATCAGGGGGGGATAAGGGGGTACAATCTTTATTGGGGGGGGGGGTGGATGGGACCCTAAACCTCCTTGGGACAGAAACGAACTTGCTAGCGCTAATTCAGGTCACAAACACAATATTACAAAATACAGAAAAAAAGTATATTACGTTTGTATTAGGGTGCAATGTGACAGGGGGGAAGGGGTTAACTGTGGGTGATCGAGGGGGGGGATCAGGAGGGATCAGGGGGTTAAATCTTTATAGGGGGGTTGCGGGTATTTTAAGTGAAAAAGGGAGGGCCGCAATCGCTACACCTGGTCACAAATCACACTTATACGGGTATATAAGAAAATGCTACATACTGTATACAGTGTGTGTTGTGACAGGGGGTGTAGGGGTGATCAGGGGGGATCAGGGGGTTAAATCTTTATTAGGGGGGGCGGGGACCCTAAACCTCCTTTGGGACAGAAACTAACTCGCTAGCGCCAATTCAGGTCACAAACACACTAATACAAAATACAAAAAAACAGTATGATAATCGTGTGGCGGTCGGCAAGTGGTTAATAATACCGGAGTCCCCCTTAAATAATGCCGGAGTGCCCCTTTAATGTGCCCCGATAAAAGCTGTGTTTGTGTTCTCTAAACAGACAATATTCCTATACATACATACACACACACACAGTACAAAATGTCAGCTTCACAGAGTAATGAGACGCCTCCTACTCTCTCTCTCTACTTATCTGCAATGTGTGCTGCTGAGCAGATAACTTCTACTGTCTGATTGGTAGGTGGGAGTGGTTTATGCAAATTACCCACAGAACTGCAGAACTGATCACATGCTGAAGTGCCATGCTTTATTTATTCTTTTCTATATATAATTGTGCAGAATTAAATGTAAAGTATTTAATATATATGTGCATTATGAAGTACATTGAATACAACATTTAAATGGCTTTTATTGTTCATGACAGAATTCATCACCGTAATGTGAAAAGGCAGTTGTTATGAGCTGGCAGCAGTGACTGCGGGCTGTTCACTTAGATGCGGCTGTGGATTGCCATTCACAGTTTGGAAGTCCTGCCTTTTTTACTGAAGTAGGGTGGGGCGAATTCTCTGCACGCCCAACGGCTGTCTGTGGGGCACAGTAGCACAATCCCACGTACACAGGGACAGGACGCAGAGAAACTGATTTTATTATTATAGAATAAATGACTGAGGCAAATCGTGGCCCTGCACTGTAAATCAGGCTATATATGCACACATTTCCTGAGCAATCTGTTCACAGGTAATGTCTGCTTGTAAATCTGTATTACGGGAACAAGGACCAATCTGTAGGGTCTTTTATAGTTCTCATACTAACCGAACTTCAGGAAAAATTTAGAAAGCAATAATGTTATATTTGATTATATTTTCCTATATCTCCAAAACCATTGAGGACCCAAGGAGTATATTTGTATGCTAATAAAAGTATAAATTCTATCATTAATAGTACTTCAGGTACCAGATCCTATGTATACATTGGACCTTATTATTTATTATTTTTAGAAGAAATCCCAATTGTTGTTTATAAAGTACTCCTAGTACAGGCTTTAAGGTGATATGCAATATGGACCATTTAACCTGTACACAAGGAGAGGACACCAGACATGCCTGGCCCTGGGTTTTTTCGGTCTTACAAGATATCTAGATGCATGAACATCTTATGTAGTTCCTAATTAAAATGCAGCTAACTGAAATAATGGGATTTTTGACTTACCGTAAAATCCATTTCTCTGATGTTCATTGAAGGATACAGCTCCAGATTCTTCTCGACCATTGGGACCGCTTTGGAGGGCCTGTGGGTGCCAAAAGGAGCCGTTGCCTCCGACGCGGCGTCAACTGCAACCTCCATTTTTAAAGTTTCAATCACTGACACAAACTGTACATCCACCAGCGCCTATTTAAGCGCGGCTAGAAGAGCAGAGGAATCATCCGCACTCAGGGTGCGTGGACGTTCACCCAGTAGGGTCACTATATACTGAGCTCACCCCGAAAACATAATCAGGGAAGGCCGCGGACTACGATCCCGCAAAGAGGACAGTGGCCAAGGGTCCATAAATGGACCACCTATTGGACCCCGCAAAAAAAACATCACCCTCCGAGCCTTCCATAGAGGACATAATAGGCAATAGCCCCCTTCAAAGGGTAGCTAAAGACACCAAAATATTAGAGGGGCTGGGGGAAGGGAACCCAGGGGTCCAACCATCCCAGGGAGGGGCCCACGTCCACCTCAAAACCCTCCAGGGGTAGTGGGAGGGACAGCAACAAACCACACCAGGAACCGGTGGGCACTGTTCCGGACAGGACACAGCTCCATCGTAACGTGGGTGCTGTTGGCCAGGAGGAAACCCTGCGACTCAGGCCGAAGCCAGTTCCTATGAGTCGTTGCGAGACGTTTAACTTGCAGGCCAGCCCCTGTCCAGTTGGGCAATATCGCGGCTGACCTAGCGCAGAGCTGCGGTCTGCACTCACTCGCTGGCCAGACTGGGGGGACCCTAAGAATCTATATTATCTAGTTCGCGACACAGTCCGGCACCCGATTGTAGTTCTCACAGAACAAAATAGAAGAGGGAAAAAATTCCATCCAAAATGAAAAAAAAAATGCCAGGACCAGAGAACCCAGCAAGAAACTAGGTCCTTACTCCTGACTAGGCAAACGAAAAACTGGAGTACATATAGCAGGAAGTGGGAGTATAACCTGTGGGACTGCCCCATAGGAGTAGTCAAGTTGTTTTCCTGCCTAGTGTCCTACTTCTGTAGGGGGCAGCATAACCCAATGGTTAAGAAGAATCAGAAACTGTGTCCGGCAATAAAACGAAAGAGAAATTTATATATCAATAAACTACTGTATTTTATGCACGGTTATAGATTAGGCATAGTACAATTTACTTACCCTCCTAAGAGATCTGCTGTATCACTCTGCTGGTTCATATTCACAATACGTAGGCGCTGACCTGTATATGAACAGAGGCAAAAGAACATATCAGAAAACCTGAATCTGTACCTTTTAAATCTAAAACTACAAAAAAAATGCAGGAAATACAGGTGAACCAAAAATCCTGTTTTCTTTACTTTAGTTTTACCATAAATTCCAGGACACCAGGTATGCTCATCTCAATTACCTAAGGGATGTCACAAAGCACTGAATATGTGCGAAGGACAGCGCAGCAGCAAGTCAACAGGCCCCAAACAACTAAATCAGAATAGGTTAGAAGGTAGGATCTATAGCAAATCTAACAAACTTAGTACAAAGTTGTACAAGTACCAAAGACCTTGTAACAGTTTTCCAGATCGAAGCCTGATGGCAAACAGCCTGGGAGGACACTCCTGGGGGAATGTACCGTTGAGAAACAAGCCGACAGATGCCTCTAGGGATGGTAGATATGGAAGCTACCCAGCAATTTATTTGGCCTTCAGGAATCTCAAAGAGGAAATCCAACTTCTGAATTGCAGCTGTCTACTTCAGGTAACACCTGATAGCATGCACAAGATTGAAGGTGTGTAAACATCTTCGGAAAAAAAGATAACCAAGGCCATTAAAAAACGACCTCATCACATTGGAGCACTGGGAGAGGTCCTTACAAGAGAAACATATTCCCAGCGCTTAGTCGCTGTTCCCCAACTCAGTGCAATAAATTGGATAAGGTCTGAAAAAAAAAAAAAAAAATTCTGTGCAGTATATATACTGCGGCGGTCAGCCCCGGCCAGGCAAAGTGACGTATCGGTACGTCACTAGCCTGGGAGCCAATAGCGGGTGGGCTCCCGTCTCGGCTCGTTCACGGACACCTCCGAGCGCGTGACCAGCGGACCCGATGTCCGCCGGTCACTCGCGATCGTCCACTGTGAAGGGAGAAAGGCAGGCCTGTCATTCTTCCCTGTGTAAAAGCACTGATCTAACGGTCCTGCTATGTAGGACCTTTGATCTGTGCTGTTACACACACAGCCACATCCCTGCACAGTAAGAAGCACGCCCCTAGGGACACACAGTCACTGCATCTCTAATAAAGTTAACCCCTTTCCTGCCAGTGTCATTTTTACAGTAACAGTACACACCTAGTACCTGAGCACACACTCTGCTGGTCCTCCACAAAACTCTGGATTGATTGGAGATTCCGTCCGACCCAAGACACTATATAATCTCCATACTACAGAGCCCTAACCAGGTCCTGCGATTGTTCTGGCTATTTCCTCCCCATTGGGATATCGATGCTGTAAGCCACTTTGTATTGAGAGTTGGAGTGTGACCGAGCGGATTGGGTGAAACCGGAAACGAACAGGGACCAGATCACCGTTGTATGGGAGCGATCCCTAATATCGATCCGTGGTCTACCCCTGTAGGGGTACTTGATTCTGGTAAGCTTGGGACCTAAGGAGAGGGGTGGCACCTCATCTTTCGCCCACTCACTACAAAAAAAGAGCACCTTAATATTTTCTACGGACTTTGCACTACTATTAGAATATTGGACACTTTTTTTTGTGTTTGCACCTTTTATTGATTCGTGGATTTATATATGTTTATTTATATACGCCTTATAACCCTGCAGGTTGTATTGAAATTATATTTAAATTACGGACCTATATATGCTTTTTAACTTTTGATAGCTCACTCATTTATTAATACACATTGTCTAATATTGTATCGGACACCATTTGCCATATAATTGCTTTTGCACTTTTTACTGATTTTTACATTCATATTTATTTTTATACGCTATAAAACCTTGTAGGTGGCATTGGAGATATATACAACTACGGACATATATTTAATTGTGGCTAGTTCACCAACTTCTCACTATAAATTCACTCATCCGGCTGTAGGTACCTCCTGGTTGAGGACAGTCGGATTAATCTACCTCTTTTTATAAAAATATTTATTTTTGCTTTGGGTGATCATACCCGCTGCACACAGCACTTCTTGCACTTTGGGATTTTTTTCCAACGGATATATTTTTGTATTTTTAATTCGTGTACTTTATCACTCATTTTCTGGCACGTTGCACTTTTTCACACAGAAGCATATATATATATATATATATATATATATATATATATATATATATATATATATATATATATATATATATATATATATATATATATAGTTATATTGTAGTGCTGCTATATACTGCAAATTAGATTTTTATTTTTTGAATTGCACCATCACTTTGCTTCATAAAAGGTTAACTCTATATACCATAATAGATATTGACCAACCACCATTAGACAACCCACCTTATTTACCTGTTTAAATACCCTACATTTGGCAACGCCAATCACTTCCTTTCTTTTACACAGCCACCAGGTGTCGCTCCCCCTTTATATCACCCAGAACATCCAAAGTCCTTTGTTTCTTATTTCCCCCCATAAGTGTATGAAAAAAGAAAGAAAATCAATCATAGCATAGTATTACAAAAACAAGAAAATACAAAAATAGTGCTCACATTAAAGTGATCTCTAAAATCAACCAACTGTGCACCCAATGCCCCTCTCCAACAACTGTGCTGCAACCACATGCATTGGAATCGCAGATCCGTTCATCAATCCAGATGAAGCAACAAGTAGATTTCATTAGGTCATATACAGCAGGTCCATAAGATCTCCCTTGGCTCCCAAAAGCACTCTCCTTAAGTACCCTATATTCCTCCAAGACATGTCATAAAAAATGCAGCCGCATAGTGTACGATCGTAAATAAAACCGCTTATATTCAAAGGTTATGCCTAAATAGAAATTAGACCGAGCAAATAATACTCCTGGCAAAATGAAAGATGGCGAAATAACCATATCTGGTCCAACATGCTGACGTTACTACTTCGACACATTCCATAGAATAGACTTTTTCAAGAGGAAGTGATCACAGCCAGGAAGCTTCCTTTTTATATACGATTTCCACCCTTAATAAAACTATTACACATTAATATTTACAGCAGTTGTAAAGCCTTAAGCTACTTGCCTCTCACACTAAAATAATGAAATTTTTGACTTACCGTAAAATTAATTTCTCTGATGTTCATTTAAGGACACAGCTGCTGATATTCATAACCATTGAGTTACACTGCCCCCTACAGGAGTAGGACACTAGGCTAAAAAAATTCTGGCTACACCCATGGGCAGTCCTAGGAGTTACACTTCCTCTTTCTGCTATAGCCACTCAGTTTTAATACAAGCATTATCAGGAGAAATCCACAGAGGGGTGGGTGCTGTGTCCGTCAATGAACATCAGAGAAATGGATTTTAAGGTAAGTCAAAGGTCCCATTTTCTCTTTCATTGACCGACAGCTCCTGGTATTCATAACCATTGTGATGTCCCAAAGCAGTGTTAAACATAAGGGGTGGGAACAACCAAAAAACTCCCAAGGCTAAACAGTAAGCGCACCAGGCAACAGGAGCGCAACCAAAAAACTGGAGCCCACCTGAAAACACACCCTCAAATTGGATCAGGTCCTCTTAAACAGCAGCCTGCAAAAACCTTGCGCCCAAAAGAAGCATCCGCACATGCCAACACATCAACCTTATAAAACTTTGTAAAAGTGTGCACCGACAACCAGGAGGCCGCTTTGCAAACCTGAGTCACTGACACCTGATGACGGAAAGCCCAGGAAACGCCAAGCGCCCTAGTAGAGGGCGCTTTAACCAGGAAAGGAGGAGCCTGACCCCTGATAGAATAGGCCTGAACCACAGTCTGTCTGATCCATCTGAAAATGGTCGCAGATGAAGCAGACAACCCTTGTCGAGGTCCATCCGTGAGCACAAAGTCTGACTTCCTGAAAGACTCCATAGCTGCCAGGTACACCCTAATTGGCTGTACCACATAAAAGGCATGCAAGGCAATTTCCTTCAGTTGTTTGAGCCTGGGACACAGGGAAGGCAACACAAGGTCTTCATTCAAATGAAAATAAGTGACAACCTTTGGAAGGAACGACGGACAGGGGCGAAGAATCACCAGTTAAGGTGGACAGGATAATGCCGCCACTTCCCGCACCCTGCAAGCAGTGGCGATAGCCACTAATAAGCCCACCTTCTGAGACAGCGTAAGCAGGGGAATCTCCCAAATATTTTCAAAGGGAGGCTTCTGTAGAGCTAAAAGCACCAAATTTAAATCCCAAGGCGGCAACGGAGCCCGCACTGGAGAAACCAAATGTCGGACACTCTGAAGAAAGGTACACACCAGGTAGTGTGTGGCCAAAGGTCGTTGGAAAAAGACGGCCAAATCCGACACCTAGATATGATTAACACCATCTATGATTTTCCTGTGGTTCTTAATCAGAAACTTTCAGTACAGTTAGTAGTTTTACATACTGTGAATTTTCTAAATAATAAAATAAAAAAAAAATTCTTAACGTAAAATCCTATTCTCTAATGTTCATTGATGGACACAGCTCAATATCTTCTTTGACCCTTGGGTTATGCTGCTCTCCATAGGAGTAGGACACAAAGCAGAAAAAAGTTTGACTACACCCATAGGGCAGTCCCAGGGGGTATACTCCCACTTCCTGCTCTAGCTCTTCAGTTTTGTACCAAGCAGTGTAAGAAGAACAAACCCCAACTCAGAGGGGTGGGTGCTGTGTACATCAATGATCAGAGAAAAGGATTTTATGGTAGGACAAAAATTCAGTTCTCTCTTTCGTTCATTGACAGACATAGCTCCATATCTTCTTTGACCCTTGGGATGTCCCAAAGCAGTGTCAATAGGAGGGGTGGGACGAACACAGCAATAAAATACTTTCCATAGGCTAAAACATAGCCAACCTGGTAAAACAGGAGCTCAACCAGCAAACAACTAAGCTCACCTGGCAAAAATGTACACCTTTAAAGAGGACTAATCCTCTCCAAAATCCTCTACTCTCCAAAACCTTGCGGCCAAAGATGGCATCAACAGTTGCCAACATACATACCCTAGAAAATGTTGTTAAAGTGTGCACGACCAGGTGGCCGCCTGCAAACCAGCACCACCAACGCAAGACGACGGAAGGCCCAAGAGGCACTAAGCGCCCTTGTAGAATGCGCCTTAACATGAAAACACAGGATCCTGACCTTTAGAAAACATTAGGCCTGCACCATCAGTCTGACTGACCCATCGGTAAAGGTCATAGCAGAGGCAGCAAGCCCCTTATGGGAAGAACAAACAGGGAATCCATTTTTTTTGGAAAGACTCTGCCAGGTACACACCCCGATTGCCCGAACCATATCCAAAGAATGTAAGGCACTTTCTTTAGGGTGCTTCGGCTTAGAACACAATGCTTTTATTTAAACGGATATAAGAGATGACCTTGGGAAGTAAACTGGTAGGGACAAAGCACCATTCTCTGTGAACCACCAAGATGAACAAGACAGCTGAAAGCTCCGACACTCGGTGCAGAAGAAAAAGCCAGCAAGAAGGCTACCTTCTGGGACAATGTAAGCAGAGGAAGTTCGCAAATATTTTACAACGGGGGTTACTGAAGAACCGAGTTGGGATCCCACAACGGCAACAGAGACCATACTGGGGGAGCCCAGTGGAGAACCCCCTGAGCAAAGTTGCGAACCACAGAAGGCGTAGCCAAAGGATGAAGAAAGCAAACCGCCAATGGTCAAACTTGACCCTTGATGGTACCCGAGGCCAGGTGCTGCCCAACACCTCGTTGGAAGAAACCAACTCCAAATCACCAAAAAGGAGCGGGAGTGAGCGAGCCCCAGGGGATTTACATTCGCAAAGTATGCGCCTCAAGGGCGATGGTAAATCCACCCAAAAGCAGATTTACTAGCTTGCAGCAGCATGGGAATCGCTGTTTCAGACAACCCTCCAGCCTTCAGCACTTTGCTTTGACAACTAAGCAGTTAAAGCCAGCGACTAAAGCAAGATGGAAGACTGGCCCTTGAGCCAACAGATCTCTAAGAGGAAGTTTCCAAGGAGCATCGACGACCAACCATAACAGATCTGTGTACCAAGACCAGCAAAGCCAGTCTGGAGCCACTTGGATGGTCATAATCCCTTCCGTCTCGAGCCTGCGCAGGAGTCTTGGCAGAAGTTCCCGAAGAGTAAAGCCGGATCTCAGACGACACCGGCCCCAAAAGGAGCCACCAGTGCATCCATGGCACCGGCCAGAGGATCCCAAGACCCTTACACCCTCAAGAGGCGGGAGCCTCTGCAACCGCAGCCTGCAAAACTTTGCTCACTTGCACACCTGAACCACGAACGCCTGATGACGGAAGGCCCAAGATGCATTAAGCTCCTTCGTAGAAAGCGCCTTGACAGAGAAAGGAACCTGACCCTTAAAGAATAGGCCTGCACCACTGTCTGGCTGATCCATCTGGAAATGGTTGAAGCAGATGTGGTCTGCCCCTTACAAGCTCCTTCCGTAAGAACAAAGAATCAGATTTCTGAATCGGCTCAGTCACCACCAGGTACGCAAGAATCGCCCTGACCACATCCAAGGAATGTAAAGCAATTTCTTTAGCACATAAGGATTGTAACACAAAATTTTCATCCAAATGAAACCCCGAGACAGCATTCAGAAGCAACGCCTGACAGGGTCGAAACACCACTTTGTCCCTGAGAACCACCAGGTAATTTTACCAACAGGACCACGCAGCCAACTCAAGACACCCTACGTGCAGAAGTAATAAATAAAAAGGCCACCTTCTGCGACAGTGAGCAGAGGAATTTCACAAATGCTTTCAAAAGGAGGCTTTTGAAGCACCGACCAAACCAAATTGAGATTACAACGTAGGTACCAGGGATCACACCGTAGGAGCCAGATGGGGAACTCCCTACACAAAAGTGTGAACCAAGGACTATGTAGTCAACAGCATTTGTAAAAATGTGGCCAAGACGGAGATCTGGCCCTTGATGGTGCCCAGAGCCAGACGTTGGTCTACACCTAGTT
The DNA here is from genome assembly GCF_965119305.1 of Pelophylax lessonae. Classification (NCBI taxonomy): domain Eukaryota; kingdom Metazoa; phylum Chordata; class Amphibia; order Anura; family Ranidae; genus Pelophylax; species Pelophylax lessonae. The sequence goes on from NC_138770.1 coordinate 370,945,680, forward strand.
GTAGAAACTCTAACAGGTGAGACACAGAAAAGGAACAGAGAAACTCCTCAGGACTCACACAAAGTAATGTATGCCTTCCAAACTCTATGATAAACTTTACTGGAAGTAGATTTCCTAGCTTTTAACAAAGTAGGAATCACCGACTGACAGCCCTCTGTCATTCAACACCTGGCTTTCAATAGCCAAGCCGTTAAAGCCAGCCACTGTAAAGCAGGAGTGAAGATTGGTCCCGAGACAGAAGACCTCCCCTGAGAGGAAGTTTCCAAGGGAAGTCTGCTACCAGCCTTACCAGCACAGGAACAGGTTAATTGTAATTCACACAGGAACAAATCAAAGAAAAAGAAAAGGAAAAGAAATGAATTTAAAAAGGAAAAACTGCCAGGACTGCAGATTCCAGCAGAGAGCAAGGTCCTTACTCCTGACTAGGCAGAAAAAACTGAAGTCCTATAGCAGGAAGTAATGATATACCCCCCCTGGGAATGCCTCAGGAGTTTAGCCAAAATGGTTTCCACCTAGTCCTACACCTGAAAAGAGCAGCATAAGTCCAAGGGTCTAGAAGACATGGAGCTGTGTCCGTCAGTGAAAGAAAAATTAAATTTCCAACCAAACTCCTACAGAGTCCGCACAGTAATCTCCCGGTTGTCCGTCAGAACAGTTGGAGACTGCTCGTGGAAGATCACCCAGGTACTCCAGTACCACAATCCCCCGCTGACGCAACAACGCCAACACCATGAAAGCCCAAGGGACAGAGGGGAGACCTCTTGACAATGCTCCTTGCCCACGGCAAGCGAAGGAAGCGCGGAATAGGATCGTAAGCCTTGTTAAAAAATTGATAGAAGCCAGAAGATCCCCCTTGAAGTGGGAATGCCAACACTGTATGAATGGACTCCATTCGAAACATCTGTACCCGCACCTGCAAACATGTTTGAAAAAAAGCCATGAAACAAATGTTTCGATTCTGAGACCGGAACAATCACCCCTTGTAGTAGCAAGTTTCGCACCACCCTGAAGAGAGAGCGCAGGCAGTCTAGGGATAAACAGGTTGAAAGGAGAGAACCACACTAGAGAAGATCGAAGACTCGATCATGTAGCTGAGCCGATCAACTCATGGACCCACCTGTCTGAATCAGGGAGGTCCACAGGTTAGGAGGAAGCCAAGACATCTTCTCCAACCCCAAACACGGTTGATGGCGCCCCTTCAGGCAGAAGAGGCCTTGTCCGCAGGTCTGGAAGGACCCGCTCTCGGCATATCAGACTGGGTCCGCAAAGGAACCTCCGAACAGGCGATTCCTCACAAAAGGAAGTTTACACAAGGCCTTCTAGACAGCCTGGTCCGCAGACCAGTATATTAGCCATATCATGCGCCGAAGGATCATTGCTGCCACGGACAGTCCAGAGACTAAGGGAGCCGCATCCAGAGAGGCATCACTGAGGAACTGCAACCCATGGACCAAAAAGCCTGCCAGCTCCGCAAGGGGAGGTGGAGGCTGTTCCCCCTTCCAGATCCTGGAACAAAATCTTTGCCCATTTGGGAAAGTCAGGAACACCAAAGCTATGGTGAACACCGGCTCAAGGATCGAATCAGCCACAGTAAAACATGTGGCAGACCAAAGTCTTGGCTCTCCTGTCAAAAGGATCTTTTAAAAACCAAAGACTCTTTCAGCGGAATTATGGTGGATTTATTCAGCCTGGGGACCAGAGAGTCCACCACAGGTGGGACTGTCCAAGTACTCAAAAGAGACTCCACAAGGAATAACATTTATCGAAACGCTCAGGCACAGCCATATTGCGTTTAGAACTCCACTGACTTGCGACAAACCTGTCAGAGTAGGCGGGAAAAAAAAGGAAAAAACCTCCGCTTTTGAGGAACTGCGGCCCCAAGGGGACCAGTGCTTTTGACGCAACAGCTGCATCTCAATATTTAAAATTACCCGTACTGATACATTCAGTGCATCCACCAGTGCCTTTTCATGTGCAGTAAAATAGTAATCATCCTCACCGTCAGAGCACCCAAAGTGGTTAGAAGCTCGGACAACTTGGTCAGATGCCTGGACAGCTAGATCCATCAGCCACGAGTAGGCCATAAAGCCGCGTGAGGCACGCATCCGTCGCCAGTACTGTCAGCTACATCAGCATCTCGGACAGCTTGGTTAGGAGCTCAGACAGTCACTCGGACAGCCGTGGCCTACATTTTCAGACTGATCCAGGCACGTGAGGCACAGACCTCATCACAGATGATGAAACCAAAAGACCAATCGTGACTGTTTAGAGGTGCTGGGGGAATGGACGGGAACCCGGGGGTCTGACCATCCCAGGGAGGGGCCCATGTCCACCCCGAGGGACCACAAAGGGAGAGGGGGGGACACGAACCACACCATGGAACCGGGCGGACACCACTTGAGGCAGACCATCTCCCATCCTCGAATGGGGGGATACTGTTGGCCAGAGGTACGCTGCGACTCAGGTCGTGACCAGGGCTATGCGTCCTTCAGAAGACTCACACCATTTAAAGTATGCCCTCCAAACTTGATGATAGATCTTCCTTGAAGTAGATTTTCTAGCTTTTAAAAGCATAGGAATAACCAAATCGGACAACCTCCCGTCCTTCAAAACCTGGCTTTCAATAGCCATGTCGTTAAAGCAGGTTGTAAGATCGGTCCTTGAGACGAGATCTTCTCTGAGAGGAAGTCTCCAAGGAGCGTTGGCTACAAGCCTTACTAGGCCTGCATACCAAGACTGCTGAGGCCAGTCCAGAGCCAGCAGAATGACTGGAATACCTTCCAGTGGAGGAAAAGCGTAAATTGGACGATACTTACCCCAGAGGGCCACCAGAGCATCGGCCAGAGGATCCCGAGACCTTGCCACAAAGCTCTGAACCTCCTGGTTAGAACGAGAGGCCAACAGGTCCACATCGGGGGTCCCCAACCAGAGACACCATTTTTGAAACCCTTCCTGGTGAAGAGACCATTCTCCCTGCTCCAACGTCTGTTGACTGAGGTAGTCTGCCTGCCAATTCTTCACCCCCGGAATGTGCACAGCAGAAAGGGCCGGAACATACCGTTCTGTCCACCTTAGAATGTCGACTACTTCCCGAGCCGCTAGATCACTTCTTGTTCCTCCTTGATGACTGACATACGCCACAGCCGTCGCATTGTACAATTGAACCCATACTGGCTACTCCTGCAGACGATCCCTCCACTGGGACAGGCAAAGCCTGATCGCCGGAAGCTCCAAGATGCTGATTGGCAGACTGGATTCCACTTGAGTCCAAACTCCTTTAGTCGAGTCGGTGCCCAAGGCACCTTTCCAACACGGAAAGACTAGCTTCCGTGGAGACCACGGTCCCATAGAGGGGGACAAAGGACTTCCCTTGCTGAAGTGCCAGGGAACGGAGCCACCAAATCAGAGATCCCCCTTTCACCCCAGCTCAACAGAATCAGATTGTCCAGTGATTGAAAAGCCTTGTCCCACTTGGAAAGAATCTCCTTCTGCAGAGGCCTAGTATGAAACTGAGCAAAAGGGACCACCTCAAAAAGGTGGAAACCATCAAACCCAGCACTTGCATGCAAGTCCTAAAATATGACCAACGGTTGGACAACAGGAGTCGAATCGCATCCTGCAACTTCAGCAGTTAAACCTCAGGAAGAAACCGCCGGGCTGAGGCGGAGTCCAGAATCTGGCCCAGGTAGTCTAGTTTGATGGACTGAGTCAGAGCTGATTTTAGAGAATGCAGCGTCCAGCCGAACTCTTGCAAAGTCCGTACAGTGATGTCCAGATCGACCTCTAGAATCGATAAAGACTCTGCTCGCAGAAGGTTGTCGAGATACCCCAGTATCGCGATCGCCCTCTGCCTGAGCATGGCCAACACTCTTGTGAACACCAACAGAGCTGAGGCGAGACCAGAGGGCAATGACAAATTGAGAATGCTCCTCTCCCACAGCAAAGTGAAGAAAATGTTGATGCCCGACAAATTGTGATATGAAAGTAAGAGTCCTTAATATCGATAGAGGCCAGCAAATCCCCTTGAAGGAATGCCACTACCGTGCGAAAGGACTCCATTCTAAATGTCTGAACACTCACAAAGTAGTTAAGAGCCTTGAGGTCCAAGATCGGGACTTTGCCTGCCTTCATTTCTGGGAACAGTAAACAGAATTGAATAAAATCTGAACCAGAAAAAATCCCAGAAAATGTATTAACTCTGGAATCGGTACAATAACTCCTTGCAGCCAATCCAGGGACAGGCGAAAGTTGTAAGGGAAGAACCTTGCCAGAGGGAAGGACCGAAACTCGATCTTGTAACTAGACCAAATCAACTCATGGACCCATTTGTCTTGAATGAGCAAGGTCCATGGGCCTGTAAAGAAAAAGACATCCACCCACCACAGACACTGGTGAGGGCGCTCCTTCATGCAGAGGAAAGCTTGTCTGCAGGACAAGCGGAACCCACTTTTGACTTACCGACTCAGGGTCTCTTGGAGCCTCCCGCAAAGTTACAGGTAGATCCTGATCCCTTGTCCGGGAATCCAGCCAGACCAGGAATCCAGCCAGACGAAAGACCCGGTTGTGAGCCGAGATAAAATTGGATTTTTGGAAGAACTTATGGTAAAATCCTTTTCTCGGTTTCCTCTGACAGACGCAGCTCTCAATGCTTCTTGGCGAATGGGTAATGCGCCATCTACAGGAGTAGACTAGGTAGTGAAAGTTTTTCAACTGACATGCCTATAGGGGCTGTCCCTCAACATTACCCCAGACACACTGTGTTCACTAATCAGTTTCATAGCAAGCAGTGATAAACACAACCCCAAAATAGAGGGGCGGGAGCTTGGTCTGTCAGAGGACTCCGAGAAAAGGATTTTACGGTAAGTTCTTACAAAAACTGAATTTTTGTAAAATCTTACCGTAAAATTCCTCCGACAGTCGCCACCCACTCAGTCTTCACCAATGGGGTATTGACTTCCTCTCCTTAGGAGTAGCTAGGCAAAAGACTTGTTAAAACAAAAGCATTTACATAGACACACCCATGGGGGCTGTCCCACTGGTCCAATAACCCCCCCCCCCCCGCAATAGCCATCCCAACTCAGTTTGGTAGCAAGCAGTTAAGTGTATAAGAACCCCCAAAAGAGGGGCGGGGGCGGTGACTGTCGGCGGAATTTTACGGTAAGATTTTACAAAAATTCAGTTTTCTCTTACGTCCTCCGACAGTCGCCGCCCACTCATACAGTCTTCACCAATGGGTATGTCCCAAAGCAGTGTAGACATGAGGGGGAGGGGAAATGCAACCATCAGAGAAAGGAACCTTCCATGAACAGCAAGGGAACCTTCAGGGCAACAAAAAAGCTCAACAGAGGCAACATCCCAGGAAAGCAAATAACCATGGAGGTAAACAACCCCTAGAGTCAGGGACCCACACAAAACCTGGGTCCCCTACGGTACTGCCGCACAGAGAACTTTGCGGCCACGGGAGGCATCAGCTGATGCCAGAACATCAATTTTGTAGAATTTTGAAAAAGTGTGCACTAACGACCAAGTCGCAGCCATGCACACCTGGGCCACCGAAGCCTGATGCCGGAGGGCCCAGGGCGTAATCACCGACCTGGTAGAGTGCGCGCCTTGACAGGGAAGGGTGGTACCCGTTCCCTCAATAGGCCTGTACAATTGTCTGTCTGATCCATTTTGAAATTGTCGCCCCAGACGCAGACATACCCTTCCGAGGTCCCTCAGGAAGGACAAAGAAGGAATCGGATTTTCGAAAAGACTCAGTCAACGACAGGTAAACCCTGATCGCCCTGACAACATCCAAAGAATGCAAGGCATCTCTTTAGGATGCTTAGGATTCACACAGAGCGAAGGTAAGAGATGAAAATCCGAAACCACCTTTGGAAGAAAGGACGGGTTAGGTCGCAAGACGGCCTTATCCCTATGAACCACCAGGTAAGGGGAGCGGTAAGACAACGCCGCCAACTCCGACACTCTGCGTGCAGAAGTGATCGCTACCAGAAAAGCAACCTTTTTAGATAGCAGAGGCAACAAAATTTCCCTGATGTTTTCAAACGGGGAACGTTGTAACACGGACAGAACCAAGTTCAAGTCCCATGGAGGCAGAGGCTCCCTTCTAGGAGGGGCCAAGTGACGCACACCTTGAATAAAGGTGCGAATCAAGGAATTAGACGCCACAGGGCGCTGAAAAAGAACAGCCAGTGCAGAAACCTGGCCAATAATCGTGGCCAACGCAAGGCGCTGGTCCATACCAGACTGAAGGAAAGCCAACACTCTCGCCACCGATTATGAATGAGGAGAGAAACCCCTGGACTCACACCAGGCAAAATAAGCTTTCCATGTTCGGTAATAAATCTTACAAGACGAGGCTTGACCTCTGAGGAGAGCCCCCTGTCTCTCAGGACCTGGCTTTCAACAGCCATGCCGTTAAAGCCAGCGACTGTAAAGCAGGATGGAAGCTCGGTCCCTGAGACAGCAAATCTTCCCGCATTGGCAGCTGCCAAGAAGGCTCGACAGCCATGTGAACGACATCCGCGTACCAGGACCGGCGTGGCCAGTCCGGCACCACCAGAATCACCAGTGTTTGTTCCGAGGCCAACCTGCGAAGGAACCTGAACAATTGAATCGGAGGAAAGGCATAGATCAGACGATACTGATGCCAAGGCACTACCAACACATCCGAGGAGTCTGCCAAAGGATCACGCATTCTTGCCACAAACCTTTCCACCTTGTGGTTTAGCCGAGACGCGAACAGATCCACATCCGGGGATCCCCACTTCACACACAGCATCTGAAACACCTCCGGGTGCAGGGACCATTCCCCCTGGTCCAGCGTCTGGCGGCTCAGATAATCGGCCTGCCAATTCTCCGCACCCGGAATGTGAACTGCCGATATCGCCGGGACATGAGTCTCGGCCCAAGACAGAATACTGGTCACTTACTGGGTGCCCGGGCACTCCTGGTGCCCCCTTGGTGGTTGATGTATGCCACCGCAGTGGCATTGTCCGTCTGCACCCGTACAGGATGGCCCTGAAGAAGATCCGACCAGTGGAGCAGGCACAGCCTGATCGCTCTCAATTCCAATATGTTTATAGGAAGGGAGGATTCCGCCTCCGACCAAGTGCCCTGGGCAGATAGGTCGCCCAGGACTCCACCCCAGCGCGACAGGCTGGCATCCGTGGACAACACCGTCCACAGTAATGGACGGAAGAATTTCCCTTTCCGATAGAGCCGGGGGCTGGAGCCATCACAAGAGATCAATTCTGGTTTGGCGACTAAGAGACACTCTCACGTCCAAAGACTGAGGTAGTCTGTCCCATCTAGCCAGGATCTCCGCTTGGAGAGATCGCGTGTGAAACTGTGCAAATGGTATCGCCTCGAAGGCCGACACCATCAACCCCAGGGACCGCATACAGGTCCTGAGTGACAAGGATTCGTTGTCCCTGAGGGACCCGACCTCGGACTGCAGGGTCCGGAGCTTGTCGTCCGGAAAGAACACCTTTGCTTGAGCAGAGTCCAGAACCATTCCCAAATACAGGAGACGAAACGAAGGAGACAGGGTCGACTTCTGAACATTGATGGTCCAATCGAACTCCTGGAGCGTCTGGACCGTAGTGGACAGATAGCGTAGCAGGCTCTGACTGGAACTCGATCTTTACAGGAGATCGTCCAGATAACCCAAGACCGCAATGCCCTGTGCCCGAAACAGACCCAGAACAGGCGCCAACACTTTGGTTAAGACCCTTGGAGCCGAAGCGAGACCGAAAGGTAACGCCACAAACTGATAATGATCCTCCGCGATAGCAAATCGGAGGTACCTCCGATGACCCTTGAAAATGGGGATGTGTAGATACGCATCCTTCAGGTCGATAAGAGGCCAGGAATTCTCCCGGACTCAGAGGCCACCAGCGAGCGGAGCGATTCCATTCGGAACTTCCGAACGCGCACAAAGCGGTTCAGAGCTTTCAAGTCCAGAATCGGACGCACCTTGCCCTTCTTTCTGGGCACAGTGAACAGATTTGAGTAAAAACCCAGAAACCTGTCCCAATGAGGCACTGGGACAATTACCCCCTGTGCGAGCAGATCCTGTAACCGCCCTGGGGTCAAATGAAGATTTGAGGGAAAGAATCTGTCTGCCGGCCGTGAAAGAAATTCGATCTTGTACCCTGATCGAATGATTTCCTGAACCCACCTGCCCTGAACTCGGAGCAGCCAAGGTTGGAGGAAACCACGCAAACTTCCCCCCACCCCTGAAATGGGTGAGGGTGCCCCTTCAAGCAGAGGCGGACGGAGCCGCCGCATCAGCATGGCCGGATTTCTGTTTGCCGGCCCAGGGCTTTCTCTGGCCACCCTGGCCCTTGAAGGGTTTCCCCTTGTACTGTGTCTTGAAGGCACGAAAGGACCCCTGATTAGGTTTAGAGGCGGTACCCCGCTTGCCGCGGAAAAACTTGCCCTTAGGATTTTGGGGCAGCAGAGTGCTCTTGCCCCCAGTGACCCCCTTAACCAATTCATCCAGGGATTCCCCAAAAAGGCGAGACCCTGCATAGGGAATATCAGCCACCGCCTTTCTAGATTTCTGGTCAGCCGACCAGCTATTCAACCATATCAGTCGCCGGTTAAGCACCGCGACACTGGACAGGCACGCAGCCAAAGGGGCCTCATTTAAGGCCGCCTCGCACAAATACATGACCCCTTGATAAATCTGGTCCACCATCTCCACGGTAGTGGGGGGGCAGAATCAGCCATGAGTGTGCGTCTGAGCACCTTGATCCAATCCGCCACAGCCTGAGCCGCCATGACCGAGGCGAAAATAGGCTTGAGCATGGAACCCGCCACCACATAGGAGTGGCGGGCAAGTGATTCCAGCCTCCTATCCGCAGGATCCCTAAATACCGGAGAATCTTCGGTAGGAACCAGAGTAGCCTTGTTCAATCTGGCTACAGTGTGATCCACTTGAGGAGCCACACACCAGCGTGCCACCGTAGTAGACGCAAAAGGATAAAGAAGTTGAAACCTTTTAGGCACCGTGAAGGTGTGTTTCAAATTGCGCCATTGCTCATTTACAGTGTGATGAAACTCAGCGGGGCAGGGAAAAACCTGAACCGTCTTGCGGGATCTGTGTGTACCAAAAGATGACACAATGCCCGGAGGATTGGGCTCATCCTCCAAATGTAGTGTTTAATGGCAGAAATCAGCTCGTCCAAAGCTGCGCGATCCTCTGCTGTCCCAGGGGGGAAATTATCCACCCCTGTAACCTCCGCCTCCCCCTCAGACTCTTGCGGGTCCTGAGAAGAGGGAGACCCTGACAGGGGTACGCTACCTACAGCAACCATGTCACATTCAGAATCAGAAGAAAAAGAAAATCCTAGGCCTTTTTCTAGCAGCACGTTCAGTCATCAGCACATCCATTTTGGACACCAAAGTCGCCACAACAGCAGCCAAATTGGTCAGAGCAGAGCATTCAGAAGAACGTGAATCCCCCACTGAAGCTGGAGGGAATTTGCTGTGCTGGGATTCCATTGCAGAAAAAAGTTTTTTTTTTTTTTTTAAAAAGGTACTGGCCCTTTAAGAGTGCCGCGGATACCGCAGCACACCGATACAATGAACTGGAACACAGACCCCCGCAGGGACAAACTGAGGCCAGGAAGATTGCACAATGGAGGAAAAGGACAGGACAGAGCTCCACAAGTGTGTTACCAGCTTCTTCGGGAGCTCCTGAGTAAAGGAAGGAAGTGATGTCACCGCAGAGACTGAACTGAGGCTGCAGGCTAAGGAAACATGGATGCCTATGCAAATCAATGGGAGGCTTCAGCAAAATGGCCGCCGACATGTGCCCGGAGCGATCGTTTTGCCACACACAAGATGGCGCCGCAAGGCGCCAAAATACACTACATACAATGCTGTATAAGCGCCCACAGTGAAGCCAGACATGCAGCCCACACCTAAAATGGCAGACCGGTGGTTTTTAACCCCGCAGCGGTCGCCGCACGTGTCTGTACCTCCAAGCACCCTCAAGTGACACAGGAGGGGGATCCCCCAAAACCCCACACAGCGCTGGCTGTGAGAAAAAGACCCCCGCAGGGACCGGGATCAGGGAGCCCAAAACGCACAGACATAGGGGACACCACAGACAGACACACAGGACTGCCGACACCAGACAGAGGCCCCACACAGAGTGTACTTACCTGTACCCGATGGCGTGGGGTGCCTCATAGAAAACGGGAAATCGCCCACCCTCAGATGGCAGGGGAGTGCCGTCAACCAAAAACGCAGGACACCAGTAGTGCACGGACGAACCCGTGCATGTGTCCGGTGAGGTAGCCACCTCACAAGGCTGTATCCCTGAGGACAAGAATGGGTCGTTTGTGAGGCCAGGGCGAACACATAGCCTATTAAACGGTCAATGGCGGGCTGGGATTCCATCTGACTCTCTGTCCTGGAGAACCAGGACGGCCAGGCCGATTCCCAGCTTTGCAAACGCCATCTTCATCCGAAGATGTGACTAACGCTGACAAAATTAACAGCTAGAAATGCAAAGAAAAAAAATGTCATTTTCAGAAAATAAAATCATAAAATATTAGAAGAAGGCTGAGACTGTAGCCCCAGCACAGGGAAGCCTGACTACTCCTGAACTAGGCAGAAGACAAACAGTTGGGATGGCTATTGCAGGGGGGGTATTGGACCAGTCGGACAGCCCCCATGGGTGTGTCTATGTAAATGCTTTTGTTTTAACAAGTCTTTTGCCTAGCTACTCCTAAGGAGAGGAAGTCAATACCCCATTGGTGAAAACTATGAGTGGGCGGCGACTGTCGGAGGACGCAAGAGAAAATCCAATTTTCCCTTACGTCCTCTTGACAGATGCAGCTCTCAATGTTTCTTCACGAATGGGACATCTCAAAGCAGTGTAGACATAAGGGGTGGGAAGAACGCAACCAAAAATCAGTTAACGTATTTTCCAAGGCTAAAAACGTTGCCAACCGGGCAACAGAAGCTCTACCAAACCAACAGGAGCTTACCCCAAAACTAAAATGAACCCCTGAAGAGAAAAACCAAGTCTCCTCGTTAAACAGCAGCCTGCAAAACCTTGTGGCCTAAGGAAGCATCCGAGGATGTCAGTAGATAAATCTTGTAGAATTTTGTAGGTTTGCACAGACGACCAGGTCGTCGCTTTACACACCTGAGCCACATAAGCCTGATGGCGAAAAGCCCAAGAGGCACTCAATGCTCTCGTAGAATGGGCCCTCACAGGGAAAGGAGGAACCTGACCCTTCAATGAATAGACCTCAATAGTCTGTAGGATCAATTTTGTTATGTTTGCAGCAAACGCAGC